>NC_057814.1:622513386-622598956 GCF_018294505.1 Triticum aestivum
GTGAACAAGGTTGAGATTGGAACTAAAACGACGAAGTGTGAGCTGAGGAGTAGGCTTCGTGAAAATGTCAGCCAACTGATCGCCAGTGGAGATGAACCGAACATCAAGAGCACCCAATGCAACCCGCTCACGCACAAAGTGAAAATCAACCTCGATATGCTTCGTGCAGGCATGAAAAACTGGATTGGCAGATAGATAAGTGGCGCCAACATTGTCACACCACAAAACCGGAGGGTGAGAAAGAAACACACCAAGCTCCTTCAACACCGACTATATCCATATAGCCTCAGCGGTGCCATTGGCCAAAGCCTTGTATTCTGCCTCGGTACTAGAACGAGAAACTGTGGGTTGCTTGCGAGAACTCCAAGAGACGAGGTTGGATCCAAGAAAAATAGCAAAACCGCCCGTAGACCGACGATCATCAGGACAGCCTGCCCAATCTGCATCAGTGAAGATACTCAGGCTCATAGAGGAGGAGCGCCGGAAACGCAAGCCAGTAGACACAGTGCCTCGGATATATCGAAGAATTCGCTTCACTGCCTCATAGTGAGTGGTAGTAGGCTGCGACAAGTATTGGCACACCTTGTTAACAGCAAAGGACAAGTCAGGATGTGTCAAAGTTAGATATTGAAGACCTCCAACAAGACTCTTGTACTTGAAAGTATCCTCAGAGCTCAGCGGTTGTCCTTGATCTCGAGACATTTTGTCGGAAGTAGACATGGGAGTAGAAACAGACCCACATTGCTCCATGTTGGCCCGATGCAAGAGATCAAGAGCATATTTGTGCTGTGATAAAACCAGACCCTCAGAATTATAAGTGGCATCAATACCAAGGAAATACTCCAGGCGCCCAAGGTCCTTGACAGGAAAAGAACCAGAAAGAGTGGTAACCAGCTTCTCAACAGCAGACGAAGAGGATCCAGCCAAGACGATGTCGTCAACATAGACAAGCATATATATAATAACCCCATGATGATCAAAGATGAACAGAGAGGTATCGGCCTTGCTAGCAACAAAACCGAGCTGATGAAGCTTGTCACTCAAGCGGGCATACCAGGCACGAGGTGACTGTTTGAGACCATAGAGAGCACACTGTAGCTTGCAAACATACCGAGGGTACCGTGAATCCTCAAAACTGGGGGGCTGCTGCATATACACTTCCTCAGACAGAAAACCATGAAGGAAGGCATTACTCACATCAATCTGACGAAGACACCAACCACGAGAGACAGCAAGAGAAAGCACCAGGCGAACAGTGACTGGTTTAACCACAAGACTGAAAGTATCATGATAATCAATACCGTACTGCTGTGTGAAACCTCGAGCCACAAGCCTCGCCTTGTATTTATCAACAGAACCATCAGGACGGAACTTCGTTTTAAAATCCATTTGTTGCCAACAATATTAGTGCCAGGTGGACGGGGTACCAATATCCATGTTTTGTTAGCCTGAAGTGCCTCGAACTCAGCCTCCATAGCAGCACGCCAAGCTGGCTCAGAGAGAGCAGTGCGATGAGATGCAGGCTCGACCATAAACGCCCGGCGACGATAGGGATCATATCAAACCGTGCCATCCCGATACACCTTGGGACGGGATATATCATTGCGCCGTCGCGTGACGATGGCCCGTGCTGGTTCAGCAGCGGGAGGCGCTGGAGGTGGCAACGCTGGTGGTGTAGAGGACATCGACGAGGGCGATGAAGCGGCCCCGTCACGGGCCGGAGAGGCAGGCGGAGACGAGCCAGGCGAAGAAGCCCCATCAGGAGCCGGCAAGCAAGCCCGCGCTGGCGACGGAGAACGAGACCGCAAGCCGTGGTCGACGACCGGGGCTGATGTGTCGGCCTGGGCGAGGTCGGCACCAGAAGCGGCACGAGAGGCCGACCCGGGCAAGCGGGGCGTGCCTGCATGCGAGCGGGGCCCGGGCGTGCCGGCCGAGGCATGCAGAGGCGGTGCCGTGCCAGGAGCGGCCTGCGTGCCTGCATGCAAGCGGGGCCCTGGCATGCCGTCCGAGGCATGCAGAGGCGGTGGTGGTGATGAAGCAGGGACGTCAAGCGGCGAGGTGGACAGCGCGGGAACCTGCACAGGAGAACTAACAACAACACCAGGTGCATTAGCCGGTAACAAGGTAATGTCATAATTACGCCTGTCGGTACTCTGAGTAACTGGCTCATCGGACGGAAACGGCACGGGAAGGAGTTGGGAGACATCAACAGTGGCACCGGGAGTGGCATAGGGAAATACCGTCTCGTCGAACACGACGTCACGGGAGATGTAAATACGACCAGTGGAGTGATCAAGGCACTTGTAGCCTTTATGCATGGGACTATAACCAAGAAACACACACATCTTAGAGCGAAACTCGAGTTTACGCGAGTTGTACTTATGCAAACTAGGCCAACACGCACAACCAAAAGTGCGGAGAAAAGAATACTCAGGAAGCATGTTGAGGAGGCGAAACACGGGTGTGGCATTGTTGATAACGGGCGTAGGCATCCTATTGATGAGATAGCAAGCAGTGAGAAACGCCTCATCCCAAAACCGAAGAGGTAGTGAGGAGTGCGCTAGGAGAGCTAGACCAGTCTCAACAAGATGACGGTGCTTGCGTTCAGCTATACCATTTTGTTGGGAGGTATGTGTACAAGACACACGATGAGCAATGCTGGTGCGCTGAAAATAAGCATGGAGACGGTGATACTCACCCCCCAAGTCTGACTGAACAGAACGAACCTTAGCATTTAAGAGACGCTCAACAGGGTTTTGAAAAGTGTAAAAAATGCTCTCAACATCAGATTTATGCTTGATCAAGTATATCCAGCAGTAACAACTATAGTCATCAATGAAGCTGACATAGTACTTAAAACCCCCGGAAGATGGCAAAGCAGGCCCCCAAACATCGGTATGAATAAGCTCAAGTGGTGATGTAGAAACACGAGTAGAATAATTATATGGTAACTGGTGACTCTTAACACGCTGACAAGCATCACATACGGAAGACTCAATGTTTGGAGAGCACAACAATTTATTTGAACTAACAATAGTCTGAACTATTTTATTTGAAGGATGACCAAGACGCCGATGCCACTGCTGGGTAGTCAGCCTAATGCCGGAAGACGCATGACGTCCAGAACTGACAGCGCGACTGAACGGAAGAGGGTAGAGGCCGCCACGACTCCTACCGCGAAGAAGGATTTTCTTCGTGAGCTTGTCCTTGACATAGAAAAAGAATTTATGAAATTCAACAAAGATCTTATTGTCAGAAACAAGACGATAGACGGAGAGCAAATTAGTGCTAAGGTCAGGGACAAGAAAAATATTTTTGAGTTCAATCGGGGCGGATGAACCAGGTAGACGAGAGTGGCCAACATGTGTAATAGACAAACCTGCACCGTTGGCGACTTGCACTTGATCTGTGCCATTGTAGCGCTCCTGGATGTTCATCCGGCTCATGTCGTTGGTGAGATGATCCGTGGCGCCGGTGTCGAAGAGCCAAGGTTGACTGGGGGCAGGTTGGTAAGAGGCAGAATTGCCAGCACGATTTTCGTCGTACTGGAACGCGTGGTTGTAGCGCTGTTTGCACTGGAGAGCCTCATGCCCCCAGTACTGGCAAACTTGACAGCGGGGGCGCTCGTGCCGGTTGTTGCGCCTGCCACCGCCGTTGCCCTATCCTCCTCCGCCGTTGCTACCACCACCGCCCCCTTGGTTGGAGCGGTTGTTACCGCGGGAGGCCTGCTGGCCGCCGTTGTACTGGCCGCCTCCTTGCGAGCCAGTAGGACGACCCCCGGAGCGGCCGTCGTTGGCGGTGTCGGCGAAGGTGCGCCCCCCTCCCCGACCGTCGCCTTGCCGCGCCACGGCGTTAGCGGAGGTGGAGAACTCGGGGGCGAAGGCGTTCTGCTCCTTGAGAGATTGAGGAGCATGTAGTAGAAGTCCGACGGGCTGAGATTGTCAGCACCGGCGGCTGCCAACACCGTGAGACAGTGCTGGAGGGACTCGTACTGAGGCACGAGACCGACGACGATGTAGTCGATCACCTCAGCATCCGAGAGAGGCGACCCCACCTGGGCCATGGCGTCCGCGAAACCCTTCATCTTGTGAAAGTAGGCGGCGGCGGTGAGGTCGTTCTTCTTCAGCGTCGAGAGTTGACACCGCATCTGGCGCACCCCGGCCCTGTTCTGCGCTGAGAACATGGACTCGAGGCACGCCCACACAGAGGACGCGTTGGTGCGGCCGATGACATGGCCGAGGATCTCCTCTGTCATGGAGCTGACGAGGATGCTGAGAACACGCTGATCCGTGTAGAACCACAAGGCGTACTCCGGGTTGGGCTTGGTCACGGCTTTGGCACCGTCTCCTTCGGTGATCGTGGCCGGAGGCGCTCCGTAGGAGCCGTCGAGGAAGCCGTACCAGCCCTGGCCGGCGATGTTGGGGACGACCTGCATCTTCCAGAGAAGAAAATTGGTGCGATCTAGATGCACCGTGATGGTGTTGAGGTGCTGGCCGGTAGGGGCGGAGACGATGGCGCCGGCGGGGATGGATGGTGTGGAAGACTGGGACGAGGTGCTCGAAGAGGAGATGGAAAGCTGCAACGCGGCGGTGGAGCCCATCGCGTCGGAGAGCTGCGGCGGCGGCGCGCAGGCGGTGGCAGCAACGGGGAACGAGACGGCGGCGGCGGAAGCGCGTGAGTGAGAGAAACCCTAGGTCGGATCGACCCGCTCTGTATACCAAGTTAAAAGGAATTGTTTGCCGTGGTTAGCCCCAACCGGCTGGCATATCTTTATATTGAGTGGTCAACTTGTACAATAAGAAAATACAACAGGTATACAACACGTATACGTATATATAGAAAATACAACTCTAACATAAATAATTCTAGCTGCAACGGAGACAGGCGAAGGGAGAAATCGAGTGGTGAGTAGCCGAGAGGTACCTCCGATTGAATCTACAAATAATTCCGGCGGCTGGGGATAAGTCCCTGGAATTTATACGATAAGACCCCTTGGGTTCCATGGGACCAAGCACAGCGATGGCTGTGCAAGATGGTCGATCCGCCTCGACAGGGTCCTTAGCAGCGGCCTGTAGAGCAACAGCTCTGCTCGATCTGCACCCGAATCGACGGATATTCGGTTGATTATTTAGTCCACATGACATAATCGATTGATCATACGTCTTTTGCGGATCACGCCTCTTCTGCTTCTGCAGCCACCATTAATTTGCATGCTACCACGGCTGGGCTCCGATGTGCATGCGTACCGTACACTACGCAGCAGATCACGTATGATCATGTACTACGTCTTACAGCTCCTGCCACCACATATGTAAGGATGCATGCTAGGGATGTTGGTCCCTTCGATAAATGCGGACGCGAATCCGTTGCGATTCATCGAGCAGGACTGGAGGATTAGTCGACAGGGAAATGAACAGAATCTACCTCTCGTCGTGCCACGGCCACGGAATTTGGAGAGGAGAAGAAAGATTGGCCGCCGGAAAAGACAGACCCCATCGGCCGGTCACGTCTTCCGATGCGGCCACCGGCAGCGCGCGCTGTCGATATGGAGGCCCCGCCACGACGGCATCGATCGGTGCCTCACGTGGCTGCCACGGCCCAGCACGCCACAATACCACATCCCACCATCGATCGATCGGAGACGCCACCAATTATTCGTTCGCTCCTCTCGTCCAGTCCATTCCGCCACCGCGACACCGATCGGAACGGCGACACGATAGGGAGCAGTCGCCGTCAGTCGGAGCACGACCCGCGCTGCACTGGGCGCGCACGCTTCCGGCTGATTCGCCGTCGTTGTACGCCGCCACAAGCACCCGGCAAGGAGGCGAGCGGGGAGAGAGACCGGGCCGCGGAAGCAACGGCCGCGCGCGCCCGTACGTCGCGATCCGCCGCCACGAGACCAAACGTTGCCATGTGCGGCGCCGGGGACGGAATAATAAAAATGCAGAGGGAGCAGTCGCTGTTCGGTTCACAGGAATTTCCAAGAGTGCCGGGTGGGACATACTAGCTTTTACCGTTATGGTCTGACATTGTTAGCATTCCTATGTTTTCTGAATTCCTACGTTCGAGACAGCATATTTTGGAGTGGTTCCTATGTTTTTCGTTACTGCACTTTCCAAATGCATTCTTTTCTTTTCCTCCAATGCTGTTGTGTGTGGAACCATTTCATTATCTCATTATTTGTAGCAAACACCAAGATGGAACCATTCCAGTGGAATGGAACCATTACGTCAACTTTGCTAGAGTAGTCATATCAGCCCGATCATCGTAATAACCGCTATTATGGTCATTTTGGTCCAAAATATCACTCTATCAGAGTCGAGATCTCGCTCTTAATCGCCATAATTTATGGAGGACGCTTCAAAACGATCCCGCGAGTCTTCATATTTCGCGTCTGTGGGGTACATTTTGGAAGCGGTTTGCCGTGAGCATCATTTTTCACCCTCCCGTTGTGGGGGATATTTGGATGCACTCCATCCAATGACGTCATGGACGACGCTTTGACCCCCGCGTGCAAATTCACCGGATTGAAGTCAAATCTGACGACTTCAACGTTCGTTGCGCCTACGGAGGCTCCTAGGGATCCTGCACCTCCGATGGCTCCAACGGCCGAGCTCCACCTTGCCAGCGAAGCGTCCAATGTGGAGGTGCCTATACCGCCACGTGGAATTAGGGGCCTCCCTCCACTGGTGTCGTGGCAGTCCTTAGGGAAGGCACCGAATAAGAAGATTGGAAAACCCACCCGATAGCTTTGCCCCTCCTCATTTCCTCTCGACGGCAGGCAAAGTTATGGTGGCTTCCTAGTCGTATGCCGGGTCAGCAACGGCGATGAGGTAAAAAGAATGCATCATATGCCTTGTATTCGGTTTTTATTCGATTGAATGTGAGATAACCGTGCAAATTGTTGGCAAATGTGCAATGTTTGTGATTTAGCGATGACTTTCTGAATTTGGGTTTTGACCCTGAATGATGAGACATTTCTCAGTAGTATGATTGGTGATTCTGAGACAAATGATGTCGATCTCGAGGTCACATCATTGTCACTTTTTTAAACATGACTCCGTCTAATATATATAATTGGAATTCGAGAGCTTCGACTCGTCAAAAAAGAAGGAAATTAGGAGAAGCGACTTCAAGCCCGATGAGGATGTTGCGCTTGTCCTGGCATGGCAAGATATTTCTCTTGATGCGATCGGCGGGAAAGAGCAATCGACAACAAAGTATTGGAAGGGCATCGAGGACTGCTTCAATTTCATTTTCGCCAAAAAATGAATCGTACGCTCAAATCTATCACGAACCGATGGGGTACGATTCAAGACATGTGCAATCATTGAGCGAGTTGTAAGGAGAAAGTGAAGCCCACTCCTCCTAGTGGTGTCGCCATTGATCTATACTAGAAGGGTTGGGCGTGCTTTGTTGCGTTGTTGGTGTTGTTGGGTTTCCTACAAACATTACCCACTCTGTTTCAAAATATAGGGTGTATTATTTATTTTAAAAGTCAAAACTTTTTATCTTTGATCAAATTTGTAACGAAATATATCAAAATCCATAATACCAAATCGGTATAATTAGATTCATCGTGAAATGGCTTTCCATATTTTTTTTGTTTAATATTGTGGATGTTGACATTTTTGGCTCTGAACTTGGTCAAACTTAAAGAAATTTGACTTTCCAAAAAACTAATACCCCTTAAATTGACGGAATATTTAGTTTGGCGGGGCGGGGAGATGATGGAGTGTGTTTTAATATTTTTATCATTTGATGATTTGGTGGGCCTTTCTCGATGTGATCTGTGTTATCCGCTAAGAAAACCATAATTATGTGGGAAAATTTCTGCGTCGGTAGCTGTATGTACTATATTGATGCTACAGTATCACATGGTGGCGTTTATTTTTTCTAGGCGGTGGGAGGGTGCGCTGGATTGATATGGTTTTATAGGCCGGTTGCTACTGATTGATTTGAAAAATGATTGGCCCAATCAAAATTATAAACCAAATCCATTATTGAATACCTCAATCCAATTGAGGAGCATCAAAATTAGGGAAGAATGGTGAACTAAAATAATTGAATGGGATAGCTCCTTGAGAAATTGTTGACCCACTCAAAATCATAAACCAAATCCATAATTCAATACCTCAATCCAATTGAAGAGCTTCAAAATTAGGGAAGACTAGCAACTTAAAATAATTGAATGGGAGAGCTTGTTGAGAAATTGTTGACCCAGTCAAAATTGAGTGACTAAATTTTAAATTGAACACCTCAATTAATTGTGAGGTCTTAAAAAATTAGGAAGCATATTAGGAGTAGTATAAAAGAATTGAATGAGAGAGCTTTGAGAAATTGTTGACTCGGTCATAATCGGGTGACCCAATTTCAATTGGAGACCTCAATTTATTGTGAGCCCTTTAAAACTAGGAAACTTAGTGTTATAGAGAATGTAAGCAATCTTCTTACTTTTGATTGCCACATTTGCATTACTTTGAGCATTCTCACCAGTTTGTGCATTTTTTTGTTTTAGGGTGAGATAGCCCAAGAGAGGTACAAACCAATTCCAAAATCAAACTGGCAAAACGTTTGGCCACCAGCATCGTAGGGATTTGATAGAAAAGCATAAGAAGTTTAAGACAAGGAATGATGATGGCAACCCAAAAGCTGAGAAGTGGGCCAATTCCTCTTCGGAGATGGACAATGGTGCAAATGATGTTGATAGAGAGAAAAGGGAAAAATGCTTAGAAGTACCACTCCAGCGTCTAGTATGGGTCAGCCCCATGGGAGGAAGTAAGAAAAACTGAGGCTCAAGAGAAAAGAAAGAGGTGAAGGTGATAAAAAAAGAAAAGATCAATAAGTTGATGAGGACAAGAAACAAGTATGCCGAGAAGAGAAAGCAAGATAAGCTAGAGATGAAGGAGAACGAGGACCAGGAGAAGAGGGCGAGATGGGATGAAATGCAAGAGAGAAGACAGGTTTCAGGAAGAGATGGAGGCGCGTAGGCTCCAAATTCAGCAAGAGACCGACGTGCGTAGTCTCCAAATTATAGAGTATCAGGCAAAAAAATGAACACACATCTGAGCAAAATCGGTCCATCATGTTGGATCCGAACAAAATGGATCAAGTGGCATGAGATTTTTGGGCGCAGCTACGAGATTTGACCATTCGCTTTAGAAAACTCAAAAGTGGGGACGGGGCAAATGAAAGAAACATGTGATTTGTAATTGTCACCGATGAAATGTTTTCGTTCATGTAACTTATCAAAAAATATGTGCATATTCACTTGATGTGAACATTTAAATTTGGAGTGAATCAAAGTGTTTGAATTATGTATGGAAGCTGAAATATGGCAAGTCTGAGTTTGCGCATCACTTGCATAGATATCTGGTGGATGGAGATTGCCCGATATGTCGAATCTCTAGAGTTGCTCTTACATTCTATTGCAGTTGGTTGTTCAACCAAAGACACTCTAAAGGAACTTTGAATAGAAAAACAAAGGAAAAAATACCTATGTATACGGATCTCTGGAACCTGTTTTTTAGCTGAAGCTCGAAGTGATGCACTCCAAGGTCCATGCAGAAGATTATAAAAGTTCAAACACGTGTATGGGCTGCGAGGACACAGATGGAGCCAAACAATAAATTGTTATTATTATACCCCCTTGTTGAGATCTTCATCACCACCATGGCTAGAATCAGCAGGGTGATCACCATCATTATAGTCAACAACAGCTATGATCTATTGTCGCCATTTTTCCCGAAAAGAAGGAATAACCCTCGGCCTCTGCATCGATTGTCACCATGATTCCACAGTTCCTCCTTTGCATGATAACATGAACCAGCGAACGAGAAAAGGGATCTGGTGATATTTATGACCCGGTGCCTAATCTAGAATCAGGCTTTAGGTCTAAATAAAATCAATTAATAAGAGAAGTCGATTAATATAACAAAAAAAATGACTTTCATGGAGGAACACAGATAATACTTGAACAATGTCAATCTGAATACCAGGGAGAAAATTGCAATCCCAATAGATTCGAGGAGGACCGGAGAAGAATCATGGTGGGTATGAGTTCATTTTAGAGGGATTTCCATCCTTCCTTTTTTTGATGTGGCTTGTGGGAGGAGAATGGCCAGGAAGATGCGAAGCGTGTGGAATGATGAGGTGAGAAATTTCCAAGGAATAACAAAGAGATACGTGGGGCAGGAGTCGCTCTCGTGAGACACTATTTTGCAAGAGAATTAGAGCTCACGGCTTGATGCATGCTTCCATGAACTAATTTACTTAGTTAGTTGAATTGCTAATTAGGGGACGGGGCCTGATTAAGAAAAGTTCACATGTTTCGTTTTCTTTGCAACCCTTCCCTATCACAGTCCCCTGACAACATCCATGGAGCCCCTTTTATCCCCTCAATGTGCCTAATGAGTAATAACCCTATAATTAATCATCATCATTATCATCCCTTGTCGATCGAGATCTCCATCATCATCGTCATGACCACCACCGGCATCATCACGGCCAACAACAGCTATGATCGATCGACCCGTGACGACGAAGGTGTCCTGGCGAAGATCTTCTGGCCTTGCGCTCGACGAAACAGGCCCACTTAGCGCCGAAGTGGCTCCCAGTCCGCCTCGGTGCCATAGTGCGGGAAGTAGGTCTTGAAGTCGTAGCCGTTGCTCCGGCAGGCGTCGACGATGGCACCGTTCTGCGCCACCAGCTCCTCCACCGCCGCGCCGCCGCCCGGGCAGAACCGCAGCAGCGCCACCAGGTAGAAGACCTCACCCTCCGGCAGCAGCACTGACGTGTTCGGATCCCACCTGCAGCAGCAAGTTGCACGAGGCGTCACGACAAAGAAAGGAGGAACAGAGCTTATCGTAAACAATGGCGCCGGTGCGTGCACTGCAGCGATCTACTCCCTCCGTTTCTAAATATAAGTTTTTCAGTGATTCCACTTTAAACCACATACGGATGTATATAGATACATTTTAGAGTGTAGATTCATCATTTTACTCCGTATGTAGTTCATTGTGAAATCTTTAAAAAAACTTATATTTAGGAACGGAGGGAGTATCATGCCTGTGGCTGAGATAATAGTAGTTTTATCAATCATAGGACCTGCGGTGGTGCCTGCTGATGCGCAATCTGGCATGGCTAAATCCAAAACAGAACGGGATCGACGGAGAAACTCGGAACCTGCTCGTCAGAATCACTGCCGTCAGCGAGTGCCCTGAGCAGGGGAGGCTCACCGCTTGCTCACATGGGCGTGACGTGAGCGCCCCAAATGGCAACTCTGCCATGCCACGGAGCGGCGCACGGAAAGTAATCTAAGCAGAGAAGAAGTGGTGCGTCATCGATCGTATCTCTACTCCTATAAAAACCAGGCTGAGTTGGTAATGATAGTGTGTCTACCCTTCTTCATTTACAACCGTTTAATTTACATTCAATGCATCTGAGATAAACTATGTCAGTTTTGCAAAAAGACCCCATACTTCATTCCTCGTTTGCAGATAACTCCCTACCTCTCCTGATCAGCCATCTCTCCCTCTCACCTCATTTAGCCATCTCAGGAAAAAAAAGAAGGATCTAGAGAGGTCGCTACTTTCGGCGCCCGTCTGCCCCCAACTCCTCTCATGCCTTCTCTCAGGCTGCATTGTCGACCACCACCACGACCCCCTCCTCCTCGCCATCTCCTCTGCCCCCTTAGACCATCTCCAACAGCGCCCCCAGAACGGTCTCCCCAGGCAATTTTTTTGCGCCGGCGCCGAAAAAACGGCCCAGTCGCGCCCCCAGGAGCCCGTTTCTCGCCGGCTTGGGCCGAAATCAGCGCCGGCGGATCCAGGTCAAACCTGACGCGCCGGGGCGAGTGTTTTGGCGGGAAACAGTCGCGGGCCCGCCGAGTCAGCGAGACAGCCGCTTCGTCGACCTCATTGCCTCGGTTCCCGCGGGAATCAATGCGACGGCTGCCGCGCTGCCGCGCTGGTCGCCCCCCATTGATGCCTCACGGGCGGCGCAGTGAAGACGCCGCCGACGCGCGTCCCGCCCGCATGCGCCATGCGTCCGCCCGCATGTCGCCCCCCGGCCACCCCGCTTCGGCTATAAAAGGCGCCCCTCCCCGCCGGTGAGCGCCACAGCCTCCCCCTCTACCTCCAGTGAAAGCCTTTTCCCTGCCGGCGAGCTCTCCCACCACTCCCCTGTCCGCCGACGAGCGAAACGATGGCAGAGAGATACCCAGGCGACGGCGCAGCGGCGAACGGCTTCGGCCGCCGACACCTCCAGGAGCCGGAGGCGCGCCTTCTGTACGAGGCCGAGTACCCGGCGCCCCCCGACATGCGCGTGCCTAGCTCGTGGAGACTGAGCGCCGGCGGCGTCCCGGTGCCACTGGTGCCCGAAGGGGCGGCACGGCGGGCGGAGATCGCCCGCATCCGCTCCTCGTTGACGGCGGAGCAGCAGAACGAGCCGAGGTACGCGCCCGACAGCGAAACGCTGTGGACGATGTACTTCCAGCGCCGCCGCAAGGAGCAGATCGCCTCCGTCAACGGCATCATCCCCCGCGGCCGCCTCAACTCCGAAGGACGGCGCGAGCGGTGGGCCGTCCCCGACCGCAGACTCAACGCCGCCCTCGACCACATCGAGACCGGCAATGTGCCGCGGCTGGAGTACCCGACACGGCCCTCCTTCTCTCGCCGACGCGGTAGTTCCTGGATGCCGCGGAGAATGGAGCCGGGGTCGTCCTCGTCGTCGGGCTCCGGCTCGCCGGCCCTCTGCCCCGTCAAGCCCGAGCCGGAGGAGACACCGCTCGGGAGTCGTGCTCGCAGCGGCGCCCTCGTCATCAACGAGCCCTCGCCTGCGACGGCACCGACGAGGCGCTCCCTCCGCCTGGTCCGGCCGAAGCCCGAGCCGGACATGCTCCCCGTGAAGTCGGAGCACGCCGGCATGGTGGCGCCTGACGACGAGTCGGCCCTCAAATGGGCGAGGGAGGACTACGTCCGCGAGCAGGTGCGCCGCCAGCGTTGGGCGTACCTGGAGACCCAGGCCTGTAGCCGCGCCGAGGAGCGTCGCCGCGTCGCTGAGGAGGGCGGCGTTATCATCATCGACAGCGACGACGAGGGCGAGGCCGGGCCGTCAAGCGCTGTCGGCGACCCCGACGAGGGATGCAGCAGGCACGCCGCAGGTGAGGCGCGCGGCGATGACGACGACGACGACAACGGCGGCGGCGGCGACTACACCCGCTTCTACAGGCTTCTCGGCATGTAGACGGCGGCGGCGACGACGGTGACGGCAGCGGCTAGGCTTTTTAGTTCGTTTTTAAGTTAGTTCATGCATGTTTTAAAGTTTTTGTACAGATTTCGTCGAAAATTGGCCGACGTTCGCCGAGTTTGCAAAAAAATTGAAACGAACTTCGCCGAACCAGCGGTGACCGTGGGCGCGTGACTGGAAGCAAGCCGAACCCCAGGGGGCGATCTAGCGCCGGCTCGCCTACAGGCCGCTCTTTTTCGGCGCCCTAGGAGGCCGAACGGCTGGAGATGCTCTTACAAGTCATCCCGAGTTACATTCGTGGTGATTCAGAACAGATAAACAAAATCTATACTTAAAAAATAATTCTTAAAGCTCATTTTTTGCAAAGTACAATAAGTGTTATTTCTTCAAAAGTTTTTGATGCAGGTTGAACACTTGAACGCTTTTGTTTGCAAAAGATATTTTTTTATCTATTTTGCCTACATTTACTATTCATCCAGATGCTTGTGAGCTCTAAAGAAGAAGAATATCGAAATAAACTTATCAATATTTGTTACACATGAGATGACCCTCACATATTTTGTTAAATAAACAACTCTCTGATCAATGCATTTCAATGTTCCGTACAACGGAGAGACATCTTACTAGAATACTCACTTGTAATGGGCCGGTCGATGCCATGGGCGAGCACCGTCGCGGTCGAAGTCGACGATGTCGGGCGGAGACAGAAAGGTTGAGCCATGGGCGCGGCGCCGCCCAACTACCGCTCCGGCGCGCCTCCACGTCGGCGAAAGCCACGCCGCCACCGGCGGAGGCGGTCGCACTTCTTCTGCCGGCGCCGGGAGGCCGCGCTCGCGTGCTTGTCGAGGCAACGGCTTGCAGCAACGTTGGTCCGGGGCTTGCTAGCGCGCTTCGCAATCTAAAGGGTGGAAAGGGCGTCACACGCCTGAAATTTGTTGTGGTTTCAGCCACTTTATTTTTGTGCAGTACGATTTGCCTTTAACAGGAGCACCAATCTGGTTCTTTTTGCTTTTTTTAGAAACACATGTAATTTTATTCATACTCATAATAATTGCAGGTACACTGATTTGGATTTAAAAATCCAAAAAAATACAAAGTAACTACTATGACTAAAAATTACAATGGCATCTTTTGGAAACACCTTCTGTTGTGGTATCAATCTCTGCTAGAAGAAATACTCCAAAACTTCAGTAAAGAATGCAATTAGACTAGAGCAACGATGTTGTTATTCTTTCAACCGCACGAACATTACCAATTATGGTTTTTGAAAGCATCTTCAGTCGCCCATCCAAAAAGATGAGAAGCCTTGATCGATGAACGTACTTGGGTCAGGGATGATCCCCTAGAAGTGTAGGCCGTCGGATCACATTATCTTCACCACGATGCTGATGAAAGATTTCGGCTCCACAAATAATCATACCAACAAAAAAAGTCTGACAGACCAACATAAACTCATCAGATCCGAAAAATCGGATATGCGAGGATAGAAAACTATCTAATCTCCTGGAACCGCCAAAATAACGAGAGTAAATTTATTCTCACAAAAAACGATAATCATGATGGTGAAAAACGTAGAACTTGAAGATGCAAGGTCCCCACCTCTCAGCGCCAAGATGGCAGCCGGAGGCCAGGGGACCGAAAATTCCCTGGCGGCGGCGGGGACGGCGGATGCCCTATGCAAAACTCCCGATGATGCATACCTGGTTCTTATTGCTGTTTCATTGATTTTTCACCATCCTGGAAAAGCAATAGCCCAAATGAGGGAGTTAAAAAAAAGCTCAAATGAGAGAAACTAGCCAGGCTGGTTGCTTGATGGGCTACGGATGCCACAAGCCGGTTAAAAAAGTAACAACCACAGCTATAACATATTAATGTTGGTTTTTTTGTCTCGAAAAAATATCAATGCTGGTTTTATCCTGTGATAACAGATCGATAAAAAATCTTGCGATTCAATGAAATAAACTTCAATAATAATATTGTCTTAAGTAGATCAATTACAAAAATAAATTCTATTTTTAGTTAGTAACAAAATAAGCAATGTAACATGATTGCATAATCAAACCACTGTCGTATGCCCAGATATAGGAGAAAACGGAACGACCAAAAAAACAGCTAAGCAACTAAAAAAGAAGCTATTCATGGTCGACATCGTCCGCGGCCCAGACCGAAGAAGCGCCCGATCCCTGCAACGCTTAGGACGTTGCACGCGCTACCACTTCACCCTTTCGCTGTCCATCCACCCGGTGGAGTGTCATCATGAGAAACATTAATTTTAAATATGATTCAATTAGTTCAATTACATAAGTGAATTTTTTTAAATTTCCTAACATAATATTAAGTAGAAGTCATATGATCGCATCATCAAACCTCCACCATATACACAAATAAATTAGAAAACCCAACCGTCTAAAAACAAACTAAAGCATAAAAAATAAAGATATATACAGAACAACATAAAAAACAAATGTTATTCTAAGGTAGAGCGTATTAAGGCTACTCTTATTACCCTAAAGAAGAAAGAAAAAATAAAACCAAAACTAAAAATAGACAAAAACTTGCACACATGTTTCATAGAATTTGTACTATTCAACAATATGCAAGAACAAATATATAGTAGTGTAACTTTCAGACAATAGTCATTTTTCCTGGACAAATCATGGGACTCATTTTATGGGAGTGGTGCTACTTGAAAGAAGAAATGTTGTAAAATATATACAAGGAAGGAAAAAAATCTGAGAGTGGTGTTATCTTAAAGTATATAACAAAAAAAACAAAGTACAAGTTTATTTATAAGAAATAAATAATTATAGGAGTGGTAACAAAAAAAACAAATTGCTTTCAAAGAAAGTATTAATTACAGGAGTGGTTTAACCATAAAGGAAGAGACAACAGAAATAAAAAGGTAATTATTATTATACAACTATGCCTAATAAAGAATCATAATGACTTGTTGGGAAGCACTTTTCTTGTATACATGGATTAGAGCATACTGAAAACTTGCACACAAAATACACAAAAGTTTGCACCCTTTGGTATGATGCAATAACAAGGATAAAGCAGTGCAACTTTAATAATTATATTATGATTTTGACAGATCAGTTACGAATTAAATTTTATTTTCATTTTTAGTGCAAAATTAAGTAGTGTCACATGACTGCACCTGTAAACCGTTGTCGGATGCACAAATATAGGAGAAAGTTTAACGGTAAAAAAGTAAACTACTTAACAACGATAGAAAAGGGTGAGAAACATTAACACAACTGAGAAGAACAATTGATTTTTCGTACTCGATCACTTTTTACTTATCGATAAACAGACACCTATAGTAAGACAAAAAAAATCATTATTCTATGGTAGAATGAATAAAGGCATTGGTGTTAACAAAAAAAAACATAAAAATAATTATGAAAAAAGTAGCACACATGTTTTATATAACTTGCCTGGTTTCACAATATGTAAGAAAAATCATGTAATATTATCATTTTTAGACAACACTATAATTTTGCACATATATTGGATAAAAATTGCACGTATGCGTACATGTCATACTAAGAATCCACAGAAAAAACAAACAATGTTGAAGTTTAGCCGTCTCTTGACAAATTGAAAATGCTTTGCATCTCATGTTGATTGTATTGTCTCCCCTATCTCTGTGTGTGTGAGAGAGACACACACATCATACAAAAAGAAAAACGTAGCATGAATGAATTGACAGTACATGGATAAATTTGATTTATGGAAGACATAACAACATGGAGTTGTGTTATTTGTAAGGAATAAAAGAATAAAAGGAGAGAAACGAAAAATAAAGAATAAAATAAAAACTAAAGAAAAAAAGAAAAAATAATTATATGTAAGAAAGAATCCTTCGGGTAGAGTTACTTAAAAAAAACAAAAAAAAAGGAGTGTGGAACAACAACAACAACAGCAATAACAACAAAAATCATAAAACTTCAAATTATTATAACAAAAAATGACTGATTAGTCTAATATGGAAAAAAATTCATGAAAGAAACATGATTAGAAAATTGAAATAAAGGACATACTTTCTTAAAATGAAATAGAAGACAATATAGGGCCAGTTCTTTTAGTCGGCTTAAAAAATAAGTTGCCTCTCTCACACCGTCATATCTCATTCTTGGAGACAAAAGTAGTCAGCCATCTAAACATATATTGGCCCATATACTTAGAACAAGCCAGTCACACCACCGCAGAATGCACGAATCGTACAACTAACTGCATGTACGAGCAAATCAACTAAGAGAACAAAACAATCAGGTGCCTTGTAGCATCCAAATTTTCATTTGGGATGGTATACATAGAAGCATGTCCATTTGCATATCCCTTGATCATCATTTTGTGTTTTGAATTATGTATAAAGGAATTTAGATTTTTATTCAATCAATAAAGAGCGAGGATACTATGACTTCCTCAAATATATAAAATGGGAACTTTATTGATATTCAACAATTTACATTGTTGAGTTCAAATTGAATTATAGGAATTACAAAACCCTTCAAATAATTTCGGGGAATTTAAAAAGCCCATAATACATTATTAAAATCAATTACATGTAACAAATATTTTTTATTGCTGGAATTTTTTCCGAAGTTATCAATTAATAATTTGTAATATTAAACATTTTTCTGATATTTTTTATCGAGCATTTTTGTTAAACTAAACTAAATAATAGAAAGTAATAAAACCTAACTATCCTAATTACTAGGCTGACCCACTCTCCCTCTCTTATTCAGCGTCACAACCGAGCTGACACGGCCCATTGCGGCCCAACCGAGCAAAAGCGCCATCCCACAGCCTCCCTTCCCCTTTTCCTTTTTCTCCACCCATGATAGGTGGGCCCTATGTGTCAGGTCGTCACCCACCTCGCGACCGAACGAGGCCGGCGACCAACAAGTTCAACCGGCCATGCCTCGACACCTCTACTTCCATTCCGACCTCGCCGTTTCTTCCAGAATCTATCCCGCACCTTTCAGAATATTTATCCTCCTCCAGTGTGCTTTCAAGGCGTCCGAAACGACCATCCGTGCACATCGAAAACGCCCGCCACTAACCTCGTCACCGCTTGCTTGGTTCCGACCACCTCGCCCCTATATAAAGCCCTAACTCTCGCCTCTCCGAGAGACCATGGCCCTCTCCCTACGGGAGCTCTCCCTCTCCCCATCATCCTAAATTCCACGCTATAGAAACCCACAAGTGTTGTCATCTGTAGAAGGTAACGATGTTGTCCAGGGGAAGCCGCCCCCGTTTCGTCTCTACTTCTTCATATCCCACCTAGACGAACCCTTTTGACACAGTGGTTTGATGTTTATCGTAGCTAGAGCGTGCCGTCAAGGAGCTTCACAATCACCGGACAATCTGTCCAACTCTTGGTGACCTCTCATCACCCGCCGAGGAAGAAATCAACATCCCCGTCGTGTCCGCGGAGCTTGCCGCATCGCCCTCTACTCAGTCTACCGCTCGAACGTCACATAGGGCCGCCACATCACGAGATCGAGCGAACCCGAGCCGATTCCGCGGTATTTTCCTCATCGCCGGCAACCAAGATTGGGCAAGCACCCCTCCCTCTTTTCTCAACCATGCGATTTCGGTCTGGCGCCCCACGTGTGTTCACTTAAGTGAACCGGTACGCAAGCCTCTCGGTGTTGGATCTTGATGCAACAGATCACCTCGCTGCCCTATTTTAAAACAAATGAAGCAGTACCGGCCTATCAGATTGTGACACGTGGAAGCCTTGTTTCCTTTAATTCACTTCTTTTCCAAACAAATTTCTGAACCTCCAAAATTCATAACTCCTAAGTGGTAAATCCAAATTTAATAATTTGTGTATCCCTGGGCACCTTGAAATCTCTAGAATATTGTAGAAAAAAATTATTTAAATTTTGGAAATTTCAAATTTAATTCAAATCTGAAATATGAATTCGAGTAAATTTGCTCTATTTTATTCTATAAGTCCAATCAAATAATTGTGTTCATCAAATTTGAATGCAGGATCATATCTTTCTATTAGAGCTCTTGTCACAATTTCCCAATTATGTTTAGTCTATGTTTTGAGTAGGTATTTTTTCAACTAAAAACAATACCTTAGTTCTGGTCTACCCACACATCACCTATCAAATCAATGAGCGGTAACTTAATGAATCATGGTGAAAGTAACTTGACGAAGTTCCTGTGTGTCCTCAAGAGCATTTTAGCTACTATATGAAACACAACCGACTTGTGCTTGGCATACATAAGGATGGGGCCACTTGGTGCACTCTATTACTTATGTTACTATTTATCCAGCTAAATATTATCTTGCTATCAAACAAATTAAGAAATTATCTCTAGAACATTTTTGGTGAAGCCTTGCTGAAAACTACTTGTCAATTTCTTCTGCTCCTCGTTGGGTTCGACACTCTTACTTATAAAAATGCTACAACTGATCCCTTATACTTGTGGGTCATCAATACAATAGTCTTGGAAGTTGTATAGCAAACCTGCTTTTGTCTTAATGTATTTGAAGCTTTTATAAGCAATATGCAATCCGACAAAGCAATCTTTGGAAAAAACATACCACTTTTTAAGCCCGACTGCTGGTCATAGTCTCTGACATAGGGTGATCTCTTGTAAGCTCATGAATAAGCCAGAAGTGTGACTAATATGCTTCGCCCTCGCGGTCAGCCTTCAGCAACCTAGTATTGGTGAAACTTCTTTATGCCGAACTGACAATTTAAGGAATAGTCCATTGTTCAGCTGTGAAGGAGTGTAACCTTAATTGTTCTCCACTGAAAATACCGATATATCAAAACAGTCTTTTGAACGGAGCACGATACAATGGGCCGTCGAGATCTGGTAGGAGATTTTTGAAATACATGATGGGCTCTAGGCCCATATAACAATTTCAGAAAATCTCAAGGGGCCAATGTAGGTGCCATGACAAGGTTGTGGTAAGTTTAGTACTACCTCATTTGTGCATGTGAGTGGAGACCCTTTTATAAGGGTTTCTCTTCCACATGCTATTAGAGCTTGCTGCTGCGAAGAAGGCCGTCGCCGCCGAGGCTTCGACGTGGCCGACTGGAGGGTATAACTGGTTTATCCCGCCAACATTTATTTCTGCGTTAGTTGTACTAGCTATTTAAGTAGATGTTTCTGCTATATGTTTAGTACGTGCTTACGTGAACAAATATCAATATGTGTTTAATGCTGTCAATGGGTGATGATTTGTGTGTATGTCCTTTTTCTCATTAACCGATCATCCACTTCATCATTATACATAAGAAGATTGGTTTTACACGAAAACTAACCTTTATTTGTAAGAAATGAAGGCTACATATAATAGTAGAATGTTTGTATTTTTTTTTTTTGACACATAGTAGATTGTTTGTATATATGCTTTAGCAATGAACCAAAACTCATCCTTATTAAGCGGCCTGGGTTCCCACATTAGGGATATATTGAAAGCTATGCCCATTTTTCGTGGGTTCGGGGAAATTAGATGGCAAAGCCGCACTTTTGGGGACAAATAAAGACATTTTAATGTGAGATTTCACACGGAAGAAAAGGATATGATCCTCCAAAAATTCCCGAGATTTCAATTCAAACTTGCGTACTTAACTAGATTGTCTCTTTTTGAAAGGTGTGATGGCCATCGACGTCCGCGTGTCCTCTCTCGATATAAACCCCTCGACCCACACGACGTCCGCAGCACAGTCAGGCGGACACAGAGCGCGAGCGCAGCGCGAGTGACATCACAAAACAGAGAGCTCTGCTCAGCTCAGCGAGAAGCGCTTGCTTGCCCAAGATGATGCTCGCGTACATGGACCGCGCCGCCGCCGGCGCCGCCACGGAGCGGGACGCGCTCGAGCTGACCGTGGTGGCCGCCGACGCGGCGGAGTGCGCGGCGGCGAGGGACTTCGGCGGCCTCGTGAGCGCCCGCCCCGCGGCCGTCGTCCGGCCGGCGAGCGCGGACGACGTGGCCAGCGCCATCCGCGCGGCCGCGCGCACCACGCTCCTCACCGTGGCCGCCCGCGGCAACGGCCACTCGGTCGCCGGGCAGGCCATGTCCGAGGGCGGGCTTGTCCTCGACATGCGCGCGGGCGCGGCCTCCCGGCGCCAGCAGATGAAGCTCGTCTCGTCCGGCGGTGGGGCGGCCTTCGCCGACGTCCCCGGCGGCGCGCTCTGGGAGGAGGTCCTCCACTGGGCCGTCTCGAACCACGGCCTCGCCCCCGCCTCCTGGACGGACTACCTCCGGCTCACCGTCGGCGGCACGCTCTCCAACGGCGGCGTGAGCGGGCAGTCCTTCCGCTACGGCCCGCAGGTGTCCAACGTGGCGGAGCTCGAGGTGGTGACCGGGGAAGGCGAGTGCCGCGTCTGCTCCCCCTCCGCCCACCCCGACCTCTTCTTCGCCGTCCTCGGCGGCCTCGGCCAGTTCGGCGTCATCACCCGCGCCCGCATCCCGCTCTCCCCGGCGCCACAAACGGTACTCCTACGACTCCTCATCCCCGTCCTCATCGTCGAACGATGGACGCTGACCGGCCGGCCTGCGCGTGCTCTTGACTGACTGCAGGTGAAGTGGGCGCGCGTGGTGTACGCGAGCTTCGCGGAGTACGCGGCGGACGCGGAGTGGCTGGTGACGCGGCCGGCCGAGTCGGCGTTCGACTACGTGGAGGGCTTCGCGTTCGTGCGCAGCGACGACCCGGTGAATGGCTGGCCGTCGGTGCCCATCCCCGCCGGCGCGCGCTTCGACCCGTCGCTGCTCCCCGCCGGCGAGCCCGGCCCGCTGCTCTACTGCCTGGAGGTGGCCCTGTACCAGCACCACCACCAGCAGCCCGACGCCGTGGACGAGGTAGGCCGCGCTGTACTTCCCTTCCCCGCGGGATGTCGTCGTCTATCTCCCGCTGGATTCTTGACCCCTATCCGCCCCCCGCGCTCGCCGCCAAACTCGCCGGTCCCCACCCACCCACGGCCACGCCCACCGGTCGCGCCAGCAATCCAGCAATCCAGTGCCGCTGCCGCGCACGGCCGATCTCGCGTGCGTGCAATGCGGGCCGAGCCCACCCCACCTCACCTCACCTCACTCACGTCTCCTTTGTCCCCATGGAACAGCTCAGCCATCCATCTATCTACACCAGCAGGCAGCAGCACGCACTAGGCCGGCATGTGACGACGTGACACGATCGTCGTCGTTACTCGTTACTGCTCTGCTGCCAGACCCGTTGATATTGATTCGCCTGCCCGTGCTCATGTATGTTTGTTCCGCTTGTGTGCAGAGGATGGGGGAGATGATGCGGCGGCTCAAGTACGTGCGGGGCCTG
Source organism: Triticum aestivum (assembly GCF_018294505.1). Lineage (NCBI taxonomy): Eukaryota > Viridiplantae > Streptophyta > Magnoliopsida > Poales > Poaceae > Triticum > Triticum aestivum. Next base: position 622,535,949 of record NC_057814.1, read on the forward strand.
GAGTACGCGGCGGACGTCGGGTACGTGGAGTTCCTGTCGCGCGTGAACCGGGTGGAGGAGGAGGCGCGCCGGAGCGGCAGCTGGGCCGCGCCGCACCCGTGGCTCAACCTCTTCGTCTCCGCGCGCGACATCGCCGACTTCGACCGCGCCGTGCTCAAAGGCATGCTCGCCGACGGCGTCGACGGGCCCATGCTCATCTACCCCATGCTCAAGAGCAAGTGAGTATTCCACTTATACACTCCAACTCATGACGCACCACCTCTCCTCTTCTTGGATTGCTTCCGTGCGCCGCTCGGTGGCATGGCAGAGTTGCCATTTGCGGCGGGCGCTCACGTCACGCACGCGCACGTGAGCCTCCCCTGCTCAGTCAGGCAGGGCACTCGCTGACGGCAGTGAGTGATCCTGACCGGGATCACTTATAATAAGACGGGCTCCGTCCCAGCTTCTCCATCGATCCCGTTGCGTTTTGGATTTAGCCCGAGCAGATTGCGCATTAGCGGCCACCAGCTCAGGTCCTATGATTGAAAAAACTATTATTATCACCATGCACGTCTCACTCAGCCACAGTCCACAGGCCATGCACTGCAGTGCACGCACCGGCGCCATTGTTTACGATAAGCTAGCTCTCTTTCTCCTTCCTTTGTCGTATCGTGACGCGTCGTGCGACTTGCTGGTGCAGGTGGGACCCGAACACGTCGGTGGCGCTGCCGGAGGGCGAGGTGTTCTACCTGGTGGCGCTGCTGCGGTTCTGCCCGGGCGGCCGCGGCCGCGGCGCGGCGGTGGAGGAGCTGGTGGCGCAGAACGGCGCCATCGTCGACGCCTGCCGGAGCAGCGGCTACGACTTCAAGACCTACTTCCCGCACTACCGCACGGAGGCGGACTGGGCGCGCCACTTCGGGTCCAAGTGGGCCCGCTTCGTCGACCGCAAGGCCCGCTACGACCCGCTGGCGATCCTCGCCCCGGGCCAGAAGATCTTCGCCAGGACCCCCTCCTCCCGAACCGACCGATCATAGCTGCTGTTGGCGGTGATGATGACGGTGGTGGATGATGATGATGATGATGATGATGATGGTGATGAAGATCTCGACGATCGACAAGGGGGCGACGACGATGGGTGATTATAGGGTCATTATTCATTAGGCACATTGAGGGGACAAAAAGGGGCTCCATGGATGTTGTCTTAGGGAAGGGGTTGCAAAGAAAACCAAAGATGTCACCTTTTCCTCATCAGGCCCCGGCCCTCCCTAATTAGCAATTCAGCTAACTAACTAAGTAATTAGTTCATGGAAGCGTGCATCAAGCCGTGAACTCTAATTCTCTTGCAAAGTGGTATCTCACGAGAGCTACGTATCTCTTTGTTATTCCTCGGAAATTTCCCGCCTCATCGTTCCGGTCCACACGCTTCATCTTCCTGGCCATTCTCCTCCCACAAGCCACATCAAAAAAGGAAGGATGGAAATCCCTCTGAAATGAACTCATACCCACCATAATTCTTCTCCGGTCCTCCTCGAATCTATTGACATTGCAATTTCCCTACCCGGTATTCAAATTGACATTGTTCAAGTATTATTCGTGTTCCTCCATGAAAGTCATTTTTGTTATAACCATTGACTTCTCTTATTAATTGACTTTATATCTAGAGTTTGATTCTAGATTTTGCACCGGGTCCCAAATATCACCAGGATTGGGCCCTTTCTCGTCCACTGTCGCACGGTATCGTGCGAGCGAGGAACCGCGGGATCATGGCGACAATCGATCATAGCTGTTGTTGAGGATAATGATGGTGATCACCCTGCTGATTCTGGCCATTGTGGTGATGAAGATCACGACAAGGGGCAATGATGATAATAGTTTATTATTTGGCTCCCACTGCCTCTCTTTCTCAGCCTATGCACGTGTTTGAACTTTTATAATCTTCTGCATGGCCCTTGGAGTGCATCACTTTGATCTTGAGCTGAAAATATGGTTCTAGAGATTCATAGAAATAGGATTTTTTTTCCTTTGTTTACTATTCAAAGTTCTTTTAGGTTGTGTTTCTCTTGAGAGTCGCCATATCGGCGATCGTGATCTACTAGCTATTGAGGCTATGCAAGCGACGTGCAAACTCAGACTCATAATATTTCAGCCTCCACAATTCAAACACATTGATTCCCTCCAAATTTAAATGTTTACTACATCAAGTAAACATGCACAGTTTTTGACTAGTTGCATGAACAAAAGCATTTCATCCGTACATGTACAAATCACATGTTTCTTCCATTTGCACCGTCCCTTCTTTCGACTTTTCTGAAGTGAATTCTCAAATCTCGTGGTTGTGCCCAAAAATCTCCGCCACTTGATCCATTTTGTTCAGATCCAACACGATGAGCCAATTATGCTCGAATGTGCATTCATTGTGGTGATGAAGATCTCGACAAGGGGCAATGGTGCTAATAGATTATTATTTGGTTCCCTCTATCTCCCTCTCTCAACCCATGCACGTGTTTGGACTTTTATAATCTTTTGCATGGCCCTTGTAGTGCATCACATCGAGCTTCAGCTAAAAATGGATCTAGAGATCCATATAAATAGGATTTTTTTCTTTGTTTCACTATTCAAAGTCTTTTTAGGGAGTTATTATTTTTCGTTGAAGAACCAAGTCCATCCAACAGATATCGCCAATGTCCATCCAACAGATATGGAGGCGGCGCAGGCGACGAGCGAACTCAGACTCGCCATATTTCACCCTCCATAATTCAAACACTTTGATTCACACCAAATTTAATTGTTTACCACATCAAGTAAACATGTGCATTGTTTTTGACAAGTTGCATGAACAAAAGCATTTCATCGGCGACATGTACTAGTCACATGTTTCTTCCAATTGCACCTCCCCTTCTTTCGAGTTTTCTGAAGTGAATGCTTAAATCTCGCTGTTGCGCCCAAAAATCTTGTGCCACTTGATCCATTTTGTTCGGATCCATCACAACGAACCGATTCTGCTAGGATGTGCGTTCATTTCTCACTTGATCCTCTGTAATTTTGAGCCTACGCGGGTCAATCTCCTGCTGAATTTGGTGCCTACGTAACTCCATCTCTTCCTAACACCATCTTCTTTCTTGCATTTCATTCCATCTGGCCCTCTTCTCGTGGTTCTTCTTCTCCTCCATCTCTAGTTTATCTTGCTTCCTCTTCTCGGCATACTCGTTTCTTGTCCTCTCCAACTTATCGATTTTTTTTCCATTGCCCCCACCTCTTCTTTTCTCTTGAGCCTTAGTTCTTCTGCTTCCTCCCATCTGGCCGACCCGTGCTAGACGCTAGAATGGTACTTCTAGCCACAATTGTCACTTTCTTTCTATCAACATCATTTGCACCGCCATCCATCTCCGGGGAGGAATTGGCCCAATTCTCGGCTTTTGGGTTGCCATAATCATTCCTCGAATTACACTTCTCGTGCTCTTCCAACAAATCCCTATAATGTTGGAGGCCAAACATTTTGCCCATTCGACTTGGGCATTTGTTTGTACTTCACTTGGGCTATCTCATCCTAGAATGAAGAAATGCACAAATTGATGAGAATTCTCAAAGTAAAGCAAATGTGTCAATAAAAAACAACATGTTTTCTTACATACTGATAAATGGTGACACCCCTAGGAGAAACGGGCTTCACTTGCTCCTTACAACTCACCCCAATGATTACACATCCCTTGAATCGTACAACGTCAGTCCGTGAGAGATTTGAGCATCTTTTTTCATGCAGAATGAAATCTGAAACAACCCTCAATGCATTTCCAATAGATTGTTGTCGATTGACGTTTCCCGGCGATCGCATCGAGAGATTTCCTGTCATGCTAGGACAAGCGCAACATCCACATCGGGCTTAGAGTTGCTTCTCCGTATTGCCTTCTTTTTCGATGATCCGAAACCCTCAAATTACAATTTTGTATCGTAGACGAAGTCATGATAAAAAGTGACAACGATGTGCCCTCGAGATCGACATCATTTGTCTCGGAATCACCTATCATACTAGAGAATTTTTTTCATCATTGAGGGCCGATTGCCCAAATTCAGAAAATCGCTGCTATATTTGCCAACAATTTCCATGGCCATCTCACATTCGATTGAATAAAACCCGATGAAAAGCCATATCATGCCTTTTTTTACCTCATCGCCGTTGCTGATCCGGCGTAGCCACCATAGTTTTGTCCTCCGTCAGGGTGAAGCGAGGAGGGCTAAAGGCAGCGGCGGCGCTCTTACCAGTCTTCTTCTTCAGTGCCTTCGCTAAGAACCACTGCAGCACTAGTGGGATGAGGCCCCTGCCTCCACGTGGCGACATAGGCACCTCCGCATTGGACACTTCGTCGGCAAGGTGGAGGTCGGCCGTCAGAGCCATCGGAGGTGCATAATCCACATGAGCCGCAGTAGGCGCAACGACTGTTGAAGTTGCCAGATTCGACTTCAATCAGATGAATTCGGGCGTGGGGGTCGAGACGTCGTCCATGGCATTGTCAGATGGAGTGCAACCAAATATCCCCCCATGGTGGGAGGGGGGAATATCGTTCGCGCCAAACTGGCTTCCAAATATCCCCCACAGACGCCAAATATGAAGACTCGTGGGCTCGTTTTGGAGCGACCTTCATAAATTATGGAGATAAAGGACAGGATGTCGACTCTGATAATGACATTTTTGATCAAAATCATTATGATAATGGTTATTATGATGATCGGGCCGATACGATGGCTCTAGAAGAGTGCTCTAATGGTTCCATTCCACATGAAGAATGGCTCCATCTTCGTGTTTGCTACAAATAATGAGATACTTCCTCTGTCCCATACTGTGCTTGCAAAAACGTCTAGCATTATGGGACGGAGGGAGTAGAACCGGATGGTTCCACTCCTTGCACACACAACAACATTGGAAGAAAAAAAAAGAATGCATTTGGGAAAACATAGGAACGGCTCCAATATGCTGTTTCGAATGTAGGAATTCAATTCTATAGACATAGGAATGCTAACGATGTCAGATCCTAACGGTAATAGCTAGTAGGTCCCACCTGGCACTCTTAGAAATTCCTGTGAAAGAACAGCGACTGCTGCTGCCGCACATGGCAACGATGGACTGGAGTGGCGAGGGATGGCGACGTACGGGCGCGCGCGGCGCCGTTGCTTCCGCGGCAGCAGCGGGCGCGGCCACGTCCGTCTCTGTCCCCGCTCGCTCCTTGCCGGCTGCTTGCGGCGGCGTACAACGACGGCGAATAATAAGCTCGTGTCGCCGTTCCGATCGGCGTCGCGGTGGCGGAATGGACGGGACGAGAGGAGCGAACGAATAATTGGTGGCGTGCTCTGATCGATAGACCGATGGTGCGATGTGGTATTGTAGCGTGCTGGGCCGTGGCTGCCACGTGAGGCGCCGATCGATGCCGTCGTGGCGGGGCGTCCATATCGACAGCGCGCGCTGCCGGTGGCCGCATCGGCGGACGTGACCGCCCGATGGGGCCTGTCGTTTCCGGCGCCAAATCCTTCTTTTTTCCTCTCCAAATTTCGTGGCTGTGGCACGACGAGAGATAGGCAGGTACTGTTCATCTCCCGGTCCACCGATCGTCCCCGTGACCTGCTCCATGAATCGCGACGGATTCGCGTCCGCATTTACGTTCGACCAACATCCCTAGCATGCATCCTGGCAGGATGTGCTGGCACCTGGCAGGACCTGTGAGACGTACGTGATCATACAGGATCTCCCGCGTACAGTACGCATGCACATCGGGGCCCGGCCGTGGCAGCATGCATGCAGAGTAATGGTGGCTGCAGAAGCAGAAGAGGCAGTGATCCCCGAAAAGGACGTACGGTCAATAGATTATGTGGACGTACGTACTACATAATCAACCGGACAAGCTTCCCTCCGTCGATCAGATGCAGATCAGCTTAGGAGCAGGGTTGCATTGGTTGGATTGCTGTTGCTCTACAGATCGCTGCTAAGGACCCCGTCGAGGCGGATCGACGATCCATCGCTGTGCTTGGTCCCACGGTACCCGAAGGGTCTTATCGTGTAAATTCCATGGACTTATCCCCAGCCGCCGAAATTATTCGTAGAAGACGGTGACTCCCGGATTTTTAGATTCACTCGGAACTAGCTCACGGCCACTCACCACTCGCTTTCTCCCTCTGTCTGTCTCCGTTGCAGCTAGAATTATTTATTCACCTACCCATTGATTGGATGCCTTTTTTCCAAATGAGCATAAGAGAAACGCACCCCACCAATATAATCCGTAATAAAAGCAAACTTCTCTGGTGTAGTGTAATTTGGAGACCACCAATATAATTCATAATAAAAGCAAACTTCTCTGGTGTGGTGTAATTTGGAGAATTCAAAAAGATGATAGGACTATCAAGTATGGATGCAAAATTAACAATTTCATTCTTAGGATAAGAAATTATAACAATTTCATATTCATAAGTATACTTCGGAGGGGCGTCATGGCCATAATTATCATAGTCATCAAAAAGGGAATGATTAAACAATATATGAGTTAAATAATTATTCTCATTAGAAGGTGGGAACGGGTCATGAATCTGCTCTTGCTCCTTTAATTCTTCACTCCCCCCCACCCATCTTTTTCATATAAAGAGCTTACCGTTTCAGCAATTTCGTCTTCCAAAGGTTCTTGTAAAACATTAGGCTCTTTGCGGAAAACGGAGACTTCCTCAACATGATTAGTGATATAAATATTAATACTGAAATTTTGAAAACAGTAATCAAGAATACAATAAGTCTCTAATTTAATATAGACAACAAGATTGCAACTTTCTGCTTGCACAACTCTAGCAGCTATTTCCTTAGATAACATAAAGGTCACAAATTCTTAAATTTGCTCAATGTCATGATAACCATATTCTTTCTTAACATAAGAGGTTACAAACAATTGCTTCTATTCTTGCATTGAGATCCAAAGCAATTTTAGGGCAACAAGTTAAACATTAATAAAACATAAATCAATAGCATGCGGATCCAAATTGTCTAATAAACCCTTCAAAAAATCCCCTTTTTAAGACAAGCGGCGTTTTTATATAAAATCATGCCCTTCCAAAGTTTTTCCCCATACTATGCTAGTTGGGTGTTCAGCACAAGCACAGACGGATTCAACAAAATCATGTTAAACTTATCAGATAGGAGGATTTTGCGAGGTTCCTCAACCTTTTTCGGAGCAAGTGCATGATTTTTTTGGGTATTTTTGTGTTTCCTACCCAGAGCTAAAGATAGGTAACAAGTAAAGAACATGGATAAAAATACTACTTAGCAATAAAGACAACAGACGCACATGAGAATATTCACCCTGCACAATTGCTCCATGGCAACTATCCTAGAAAAGGTCTTGATAACACACAAAGTGTAGGGGATCGATTGTCGCCTTTCCAATAACTAAGAGTGTCAAACCCAACGAGGAGCTAAACGTAGTATTTGTATTCTCTAAGGTTCTACCAACCACCGGTAAAACCCTATGTACATCAAATGTTTGCTTTACGTATGAAATAAAAGTAGAAGTATTTTGTGTGTATAAAAATATAACTTTGCAAGATAATAAAGAACTTGTAAATAAAAGTTATTTGATGTAAAGTAAAGGAACAAGTAAGTGAATTTTAGCGAGTATGGAGTAGCGGGATAGGAGGTGTGGAATTGTCCCTATGCGATTGATAATCATTGTTGCTAACATGCAACAAAATCCATTGGTAACATGTACTTATGAAAGGGACCCTAGAAAGCATCCACATATACTAAAGATTCATTAATGTAAAACTCAACCATAGCATTAAAATATATTGGTCCCATTTTATCCCATATGTATCAACACCTATACGCAGGTCCCGTAATATATGTTACTCTGACCACCTTATCCATAGTTATATCAACATACTACTAACCCTAAAGTGTGATCCGCATACATGTGCCCTCATATGATGGGGACTGAATGACAACAACATATCAACATACAAGTCAATTCAATCATAAAAGATCACCAATTAACCATCGGACAAAAGGAATACTCAGACATAATAGCAATGAAACAAATCATTGGATAATAATTCATAGCATCAAACACCATGTTCAAGTAGGTAACTACACAGGTTTGCGGGAGTGGACCACTATATAGTGGGGGAGGAAGGAGATGGAGATGTCAGTGAAATTGATGAAGGCGATAGAGACGATGGTAGTGATGATGGTTCCCCCAGCAGCACTCCAGCGCGACCTAAAGAGACGGGCAGAGGGGCCACCCTTTTCTTCCTTGGGCTCCCCCAGGTGGGGAGACGTCCCCCACTGGCTTTGGTGTTAATGGCTCCCGGAGGGCAAGAGAACATCCGAGATTGGATCTCCCTCTTCCTTTTGTTTCTCTCTGATTTTGGTAGTTTTCCGCGTTAGATCACCGTTTCTTAAGTAACCAGGATCCTCCCATTGGGCTGAAATTTTAAGGGTACTCTAGATTCTTCGGATTTTCTTGCGGCCAATGAAGAGGCTCAACTGACTTAAGGAGTGATGTGTCTCCATCGTATCTACTTTTCCAAACTCTTTTGCCCTTGTTTTGGACTCTAATTTGCATGATTTGAATGGAACTAACTCGGACTGACGCTGTTTTCAGCAGAATTGCCATGGTGTTATTTTTGTGCAGAAATAAAAGTTCTCGGATTGACCTGAAAATTTACGGAGAATATTTTCTGAATATATAAAAAATACCGGGGGCAAGAATTATCCAGAGGGTGGTCACCCAGAGCCACAAGCCCTGTGGGCGCGCCCACCCCCTGGGGCACGCCCTGCAGGCTTGTGGGCCCCCTGGAACTCCTCCGACCTCAACTCCAACTCCATATAACCCTATTCGGGGAGAAAAAAATTTGAGAGAAGGGTTCATCACGTTTTACGATATGGAGCCGCCGCCGCCTCCCGTTCTTCCTCGGAAGGGCTGATCTATAGTCTGTTTTGGGCTCCAGAGAGGGGGATTCGTCGCCATCATCATCACCAACTTTCCTCCATCACCAATTTCATGATGCTCAACGCCGTGCGTGAGTAATTCCATCGTAGGCTTGCTGGACGGTGATGGGTTGGATGAGATTTATCATGTAATCGAGTTAGTTTTGTTAGGCTTTGATCCCTAGTATCCACTATGTTATGAGATTGATGTTGCTACGACTTTGCTATGCTTAATGCTTGTCAGTAGTGCCCGAGTGCCATGATTTGAGATCTGAACCTATTATGTTTCCATGAATATATTTGTATTCTTGATCCTATCTTGCAAGTTGTAGACACCTATTACGAATTATGATCCGCTTTAATACATTATGTTTTCTTGAATATATTTGTGTTCTCGATAGCTTTGGTCCAGTTCTCTATTAAAAGGACGCCTTAATATCCCTTAGTTTCCATTAGGACCCCGCTGCCACAGGAGGGTAGGACAAAAGGTGGCATGCAAGTTCTTTTCCATAAGCACGTATGACTACATACAGAATTCATGCCTACATTATATTGAATTGATGATATGGAGCTAGTTCTCTGTCACCCTAGGTTATAACTATTGCATGATGATTGCCATCCGACACAATTATCATTGCCGATCCATTGCCTACGAGATTTTCACATATTGATCCTTGCTAAGTTACTTTCGTTGCTACTGCTGTTACAATCACTACAAAACTGTTACTGTTACTTTTCTCACCGTTACCGTTACTTCCATATTACTTTCCTACTAAATACTTTGCTGCAGATATTAGGTCTTTCAGATGTGGTTGAATTGGCAACTCAGCTGCTAATACTTGAGAATATTCTTTGGCTCCCCTTGTGTCGAATCAATAAATTTGGGTTGAATACTCTACCCTCGAAAACTGTTGCGATCCCCTATACTTGTGGGTTATCAAGGAGCTCCCGTGCAACCCCACCACATGCCTTCTGGCCGCATGAAGGGGATCTTTGGATGTGTGGCCACCTGGTGAATCCCCCGGGCCCATCTTCTGGCAGGTGGAGTCTTTTGCGGAAAAGATCTTTTGTCATTTTTTTTCATATTCTCCGCCTGTGAATGTTGTTCAACTAAAAGACAATTAAAAAACTAGAAAATAGGAACTAGCCTTTGTTATTGGATTAATATGTTAGTCCAAATAAAAATGATATAAATTGTACCAAAGTATATATAAATGATGTAAATATGAATGAACACAACAAAAAATTATAGATACGTCGGAGACGTATCCGCCACCACCAAGCTGTTGGGAATCGTAGCATAATTTTAAAATTTTCCTACGCTCACCAAGATGCATCTATGGAGTATACTAGCAACGAGGGGAAAGGAGTGCATCTACATACCCTTGTAGATCACGAGCGAAAGCGTTCCAATGAACGTGGATGACGGAGTCGTACTCGCCGTGATCCAAATCACCGATGACCGAGTGCCGAACGGACGGGACCTCCGCTTTCAACACACGTACGATACAGCGACGTCTCCTCCTTCTTGATCCAGCAAGGGGGAAGGAGAGGTTGATGGAGATCCAGCAGCACGACGGCGTGGTGGTGGATGTAGCGGGTCTCGGCAGGGCTTCGCCGAGCTTCTGCGAGAGGGAGAGGTGTTGCAGGGGAGGAGGGAGGCGCCCAAGGCTGTGTTGCTACTGCCCTCCCTCCTCCCCTTTATATAGGCCCCCTGGGAGGGGGGGGGGGGCGCCGGCCACAACCCAACTAGGGCAAGGGGCGGCGGCCAAGGGGGGGAACTTGCCCCCCAAGGCAAGTGGGGCGCCCCCCACCCTAGGGTTTCCAACCCTAGGCGCAGGGGGGAGGCCCATGGGGGGCGCCCCAGCCCACTAGGGGCTGGTTACCCTCCCACTTCAGCCCATGGGGCCCTCCGGGATAGGTGGCCCCACCCGGTGGACCCCGGGGACCCTTCCGGTGGTCCCGGTACAATACCGGTAACCCCCAAAACTTTCCCGGTGGCCGAAACTTGACTTCCTATATATAATTCTTCACCTCCGGACCATTCCGGAACTCCTCGTGACGTCCGGGATCTCATCCGGGACTCCGAACAACTTTCGGGTTTCTGCATACACATATCTCTACAACCCTAGCGTCACCGAACCTTAAGTGTGTAGACCCTACGGGTTCGGGAGACATGCAGACATGACCGAGACGCCTCTCCGGTCAATAACCAACAGCGGGATCTGGATACCCATGTTGGCTCCCACATGTTCCACGATGATCTCATTGGATGAACCACGGTGTCAAGGATTCAATCAATCCCGTATGCAATTCCCTTTGTCAATCGATATGTTACTAGCCCGAGATTCGATCGTCGGTATCCCAATACCTTGTTCAATCTCGTTACCGGAAAGTCTCTTTACTCGTACCGTAATGCATGATCCCGTGACTAACACCTTAGTCACATTGAGCTCATTATGATGATGCATTACCGAGTGGGCCCAGAGATACCTCTCCGTCACACGGAGTGACAAATCCCAGTCTCGATCCGTGCCAACCCAACAGACACTTTCGGAGATACCCGTAGTGCACCTTTATAGTCACCCAGTTACGTTGTGACGTTTTGCACACCCAAAGCACTCCTACGGTATCCGGGAGTTGCACGATCTCATGGTCTAAGGAAAGATACTTGACATTGGAAAAGCTCTAGCAAACGAAACTACACGATCTTTTATGCTATGCTTAGGATTGGGTCTTGTCCATCACATCATTCTCCTAATGATGTGATCCCGTTATCAATGACATCTAATGTCCATAGTCAGGAAACCATGACTATCTGGTGATCAACGAGCTAGTTAACTAGAGGCTTACTAGGGACATGTTGTGGTCTATGTATTCACACATGTATTACGATTTCCGGATAATACAATTATAGCATGAACAATAGACGATTATCATGAACAAAGAAATATAATAATAACCATTTATTATTGCCTCTAGGGCATATTTCCAACAGTCTCCCACTTGCACTAGAGTCAATAATCTAGTTACATTGTGATGAATCGAACACCCATTGCGTCCTGGTGTTGATCATGTTTTGCTCTAGGGAGAGGTTTAGTCAACGGATCTGCTACATTCAGGTCCGTATGTACTTTACAAATATCTATGTCTCCATTTTGAACACTTTCACGAATGGAGTTGAAGCGATGCTTGATATGCCTGGTTTTCCTGTGAAACCTGGGCTCCTTGGCAAGGGCAATAGCTCCAGTGTTGTCACAGAAGAGAGTCATCGGGCCCGACGCATTGGGAATCACCCCTATGTCGGTAATGAACTCCTTCATCCAGACTGCTTCCTGTGCTGCCTCCGAGGCTGCCATGTACTCCGCTTCACATGTAGATCCCGCCATGACGCTTTGCTTGCAACTGCACCAGCTTACTGCTCTATTCAAAATATACACGTATCCGGTTTGTGACTTCGCGTCATCCAGATCTGTGTCGAAGCTAGCGTCGACGTAACCCTTTACGACGAGCTCTTCGTCACCTCCATAAACGAGAAACATATCCTTAGTCCTTTTCAGGTACTTTAGGATATTCTTGACCGCTGTCCAGTGTTCCATGCCGGGATTACTTTGGTACCTTCCTACCAAATTTACGGCAAGGTTTACATCAGGTCTGGTACACAGCATGGCATACATAATAGACCCTATGGCCGAGGCATAGGGGATGACACTCATCTTTTCTATATCTTCTGCCATGGTCGGGCATTGAGCCGTGCTCAACTGCACACCTTGCAATACAGGCAAGAACCCCTTCTTAGGCTGATCCATATTGAACTTCTTCAATATCTTGTCAAGGTATGTACTCTGTGAAAGACCAATGAGGCGTCTCGATCTATCTCTATAGATCTTGATGCCTAATATATAAGCAGCTTCTCCAAGGTCCTTCATTGAAAAACACTTATTCAAATAGGCCTTTATACTTTCCAAGAATTCTATATCATTTCCCATCAATAGTATGTCATCCACATATAATATGAGAAATGCTACAGAGCTCCCACTCACTTTCTTGTAAACACAGGCTTCTCCATAAGTCTGTGTAAACCCAAACGCTTTGATCATCTCATCAAAGCGAATGTTCCAACTCCGAGATGCTTGCACCAGCCCATAGATTGAGCGCTGGAGCTTGCATACTTTGTTAGCATTCTTAGGATCGACAAAACCTTCCGGCTGCATCATATACAACTCTTCCTTATGGAAGCCATTAAGGAATGCCGTTTTGACGTCCATCTGCCATATCTCATAATCATAGTATGCGGCAATTGCTAACATGATTCGGACAGACTTCAGCTTCGCTACGGGTGAGAAAGTCTCATCGTAGTCAACCCCTTGAACTTGTCGATAACCCTTAGCAACAAGTCGAGCTTTGTAGATGGTCACATTACCATCCGCGTCCGTCTTCTTCTTAAAGATCCATTTATTTTCTATGGCTCGCCGATCATCGGGCAAGTCAGTCAAAGTCCATACTTCGTTTTCATACATGGATCCTATCTCGGATTTCATGGCTTCTAGCCATTTGTCGGAATCCGGGCCCGCCATCGTTTCTTCATAGTTTGAAGGTTCACCGTTGTCTAACAACATGATTTCCAGGACAGGGTTGCCGTACCACTCTGGTGCGGAACGTGTCCTTGTGGACCTATGAAGTTCAGTAACTTGATCCGAAGCTTCATGATCATCATCATTAACTTCCTCCCCAGTCGGTGTAGGCACCACAGGAACATTTTCCCGCACTGCGCTACTTTCCGGTTCGGAAGGGGTGACTATCACCTCATCAAGTTCCACTTTCCTCCCACTCAATTCGTTCGAGAGAAACTCCTTCTCCAGAAAGGACCCGTTCTGGGCAACGAAGATCTTGCCTTCGGATCTGAGGTAGAAGGTATACCCAATAGTTTCCTTAGGGTATCCTATGAAGACGCATTTTTCCGACTTGGGTTCGAGCTTTTCAGGTTGAAGTTTCTTGACATAAGCATCGCATCCCCAAACTTTTAGAAACGACAGCTTAGGTTTCTTCCCAAACCATAATTCATACGGTGTCGTCTCAACGGATTTCGACGGAGCCCTATTTAAAGTGAATGCGGCAGTCTCTAAAGCATAGCCCCAAAATGAGAGCGGTAAATCAGTAAGAGACATCATAGATCGCACCATATCCAATAGAGTGCGATTACGACGTTCGGACACACCGTTTCTCTGAGGTGTTCCAGGCGGCGTGAGTTGTGAAACTATTCCACATTTCCTTAAGTGTGTACCAAATTCGTGACTTAAATATTCTCCACCACGATCTGATCGTAAGAACTTTATTTTCCTGTCACGTTGATTCTCAACTTCACTCTGAAATTCCTTGAACTTTTCAAAGGTTTCATACTTGTGTTTCATTAGGTAGACATACCCATATCTACTTAAATCATCAGTGAGAGTGAGAACATAACGATATCCTCCGCGAGCCTCAACACTCATTGGACCGCACACATCGGTATGTATGATTTCCAATAAGTTGGTTGCTCGCTCCATTGTTCCGGAGAACGGAGTCTTGGTCATCTTACCCATGAGGCATGGTTCGCATGTGTCAAATGATTCGTAATCAAGAGACTCCAAAAGTCCATCTGCATGGAGCTTCTTCATGCGCTTGACACCAATGTGACCAAGGCGGCAGTGCCACAAGTATGTGGGACTATCGTTATCAACTTTACATCTTTTGGTATTCACACTATGAACATGTGTAACATCACGTTCGAGATTCATCAATAATAAACCATTGACCAGCGGGGCATGACCATAAAACATATCTCTCAAATAAATAGAACAACCATTATTCTCGGATTTAAATGAGTAGCCATCTCGAATTAAACGAGATCCAGATACAATGTTCATGCTCAAAGCTGGCACTAAATAACAATTATTGAGGTTTAAAACTAATCCCGTGGGTAGATGCAGAGGTAGCGTGCCGACGGCGATCACATCGACCTTGGAACCATTCCCGACGCGCATCGTCACCTCGTCCTTCGCCAGTCTCCGTTTATTCCGTAGTTCCTGTTTTGAGTTACAAATATGAGCAACCGCACCGGTATCAAATACCCAGGAGCTACTACGAGTACTGGTAAGGTACACATCAATTACATGTATATCACATATACCTTTGGTGTTGCCGGCCTTCTTGTCCGCTAAGTATTTGGGGCAGTTCCGCTTCCAGTGACCACTTCCCTTGCAATAAAAGCACTCAGTCTCGGGCTTGGGTCCATTCTTCGACTTCTTCCCGGCAACTGGCTTACCGGGTGCGGCAACTCCCTTGCCGTCCTTCTTGAAGTTCTTCTTACCCTTGCCCTTCTTGAACTTAGTGGTTTTATTCACCATCAACACTTGATGTTCTTTTCTGATTTCCACCTCCGCTGATTTCAGCATTGAATATATCTTAGGAATGGTCTTTTCCATCCCCTGCATATTGAAGTTCATCACAAAGCTCTTGTAGCTTGGTGGAAGCGACTGAAGGATTCTGTCAATGACCGCGTCATCCGGGAGATTAACTCCCAGCTGAGTCAAGCGGTTGTGCAACCTAGACATTCTGAGTATGTGCTCACTTACAGAACTATTTTCCTCCATTTTACAGCTGAAGAACTTGTCGGAGACTTCATATCTCTCGACCCGGGCATGAGCTTGGAAAACCAATTTCAGCTCCTCGAACATCTCATATGCTCCATGTTTCTCAAAACGCTTTTGGAGACCCGGTTCTAGGCTGTAAAGCATGCCGCACTGAACGAGGGAGTAATCATCAGCACGCTGCTGCCAAGCGTTCATAACGTCTTGGTTTTCTGGGATTGGTGCTTCACCTAGCGGTGCTTCTAAGACATAATCTTTCTTGGGTACTATGAGGATGACCCTCAGGTTCCGGACCCAGTCCGTATAGTTGCTGCCATCATCTTTCAGCTTGGTTTTCTCTAGGAACGCGTTGAAATTGAGGACAACGTTGGCCATTTGATCTACAAGACATAGTGTAAAGATTTTAGACTAAGTTCATGATAATTAAGTTCATCTAATCAAATTATTTAATGAACTCCCACTCAGATAGACATCCCTCTAGTCATCTAAGTGATACATGATCCGAATTTAACTAGGCCGTGTCCGATCATCACGTGAGACGGACTAGTCAAGATCGGTGAACATCTCCATGTTGATCGTATCTTCTATACGACTCATGCTCGACCTTTCGGTCATCTGTGTTCCGAGGCCATGTCTGTACATGCTAGGCTCGTCAAGTCAACCTAAGTGTATTGCGTGTGTTCCGAGGCCATGTCTGTACATGCTAGGCTCGTCAACACCCGTTGTATTCGAACGTTAGAATATATCACACCCGATCATCATGTGGTGCTTCGAAACAACGAACCTTCGCAACGGTGAACAGTTAGGGTGAACACTTTCTTGAAATTATTATAAGGGATCATCTTACTTACTACCGTCGTTCTAAGCAAATAAGATGCAAAAACATGATAAACATCACATGCAATCAAATAGTGACATGATATGGCCAATATCATTATGCTCCTTTGATCTCCATCTTCGGGGCACCATGATCATCTTCGTCACCGGCATGACACCATGATCTCCATCATTGTGTCTTCATGAAGTCGTCACGCCAACGATTACTTCTACTTCTATGGCTAACGCGTTTAGCAACAAAGTAAAGTAATTTACATGGCGTTATTCAATGACACGCAGGTCATACAAAATAATAAAGACGACTCCTATGGCTCCTGCCGGTTGTCATACTCATCGACATGCAAGTCGTGATTCCTATTACAAGAATATAATCAATATCATACATCACATCTTCTGGCCATATCACATCACATAGCACTTGCTGCAAAAACAAGTTAGACGTCCTCTAATTGTTGTTGCAAGTTTTTACGTGGTTTGTAGGTTTTCTAGCAAGAACGTTTTCTTACCTATGTATGACCACAACGCGATTTGCCAATTTCTATTTACCCTTCATAAGGACCCTTTTCATCGAATCCGTTCCGACTAAAGTAGGAGAGACAGACACCCGCTAGCCACCTTATGCAACTAGTGCATGTCAGTCGGTGGAACCTGTCTCACGTAAGCGTACGTGTAAGGTCGGTCCAGGCCGCTTCATCCTACAATGCCGCCGAAACAAGAAAAGACTAGTAGTGGCAAGAAGAATTGGCAAACTCAACGCCCACAACTGCTTTGTGTTCTACTCGTGCATAGTAACTACGCATAGGCCTGGCTCATGATGCCACTGTTGGGAATCGTAGCATAATTTTAAAATTTTCCTATGCTCACCAAGATGTATCTATGGAGTATACTAGCAACGAGGGGAAAGGAGTGCATCTACATACCCTTGTAGATCGCGAGCGGAAGCGTTCCAATGAACGTGGATGACGGAGTCGTACTCGCCGTGATCCAAATCACCGATGACCGAGTGCCGAACGGACGGCACCTCTGCGTTCAACACACGTTCGGTACAGCGACGTCTCCTCCTTCTTGATCCAGCAAGGGGGAAGGAGAGGTTGATGGAGATCCAGCAGCACGACGGCGTGGTGGTGGATGTAGCGGGTCTCGGCAGGGCTTCGCCGAGCTTCTGCGAGAGGGAGAGGTGTTGCAGGGGAGGAGGGAGGCGCCCAAGGCTGTGTTGCTACTGCCCTCCCTCCCCCCTTTATATAGGCCCCCTGGGACGGGGGGGGGGGGGGGCGCCGGCCACAACCCATCTAGGGCAAGGGGCGGCGGCCAAGGGGGGGAACTTGCCCCCCAAGGCAAGTGGGGCGCCCCCCCACCCTAGGGTTTCCAACCCTAGGCGCAGGGGGAGGCCCATGGGGGGTGCCCCAGCCCACTAGGGGCTGGTTACCCTCCCACTTCAGCCCATGGGGCCCTCCGGGATAGGTGGCCCCACCCGGTGGACCCCGGGGACCCTTCCGGTGGTCCCGGTACAATACCGGTAACCCCCAAAACTTTCTCGGTGGCCGAAACTTGACTTCCTATATATAATTCTTCACCTCCGGACCATTCCGGAACTCCTCGTGACGTCCGGGATCTCATCCGGGACTCCGAACAACTTTCGGGTTTCCGCATACACATATCTCTACAACCCTAGCGTCACCGAACCTTAAGTGTGTAGACCCTACGGGTTCGGGAGACATGCAGACATGACCGAGACGCCTCTCCGGTCAATAACCAACAGCGGGATCTGGATACCCATGTTGGCTCCCACATGTTCCACGATGATCTCATCGGATGAACCACGGTGTCGAGGATTCAATCAATCCCGTATGCAATTCCCTTTGTCAATCGGTATGTTACTTGCCCGAGATTCGATCGTCGGTATCCCAATACCTTGTTCAATCTCGTTACCGGCAAGTCTCTTTACTCGTACCGTAATGCATGATCCCATGACTAACGCCTTAGTCACATTGAGCTCATTATGATGATGCATTACCGAGTGGGCCCAGAGATACCTCTCCGTCACACGGAGTGACAAATCCCAGTCTCGATCCGTGCCAACCCAACAGACACTTTCGGAGATACCCGTAGTGCACCTTTATAGTCACCCAGTTACGTTGTGACGTTTGGCACACCCAAAGCACTCCTACGGTATCCGGGAGTTGCACGATCTCATGGTCTAAGGAAGAGATACTTCACATTGGAAAAGCTCTAGCAAACGAAACTACACGATCTTTTATGCTATGCTTAGGATTGGGTCTTGTCCATCACATCATTCTCCTAATGATGTGATCCCGTTATCAATGACATCTAATGTCCATAGTCAGGAAACCATGACTATCTGGTGATCAACGAGCTAGTTAACTAGAGGCTTACTAGGGACATGTTGTGGTCTATGTATTCACACATGTATTACGATTTCCGGATAATACAATTATAGCATGAACAATAGACAATTATCATGAACAAAGAAATATAATAATAACCATTTATTATTGCCTCTAGGGCATATTTCCAACACAAGCACCTACTACCCAATATCACTTATTTCTTTGCCGCTGCTGAAGGCTGCCACCGGGCAAAGCCCGCGTAATGTGAATGGTGACGGGCTATTTCTTACTATAGCAACATTTGAGAGGCGTGGAGCGGCTCGGCTTCATGGAGGAATGGAGGTCGACATGGAGGATTGTGGAGGTGTCGGGTGAGACAGAGGGCGGAGGCACAATGGGCCGGCGTGGATACGGCTTTCGGTCCTATGGGTGGAGAGGGGGAGTAGGGCTCGACACGTACCTGGCCTCCTGGCTGGAGCAACAACGTCGATGTCTGTGGACGCACATATGCACGGTAGGCCAACGTGGATGATTCTGGCTGCCGGAGTATTGGTGAAGTTGGTCAGGGTGGTGAAGTGTTTGTGCGAGAGTGGTGTAGTCAGAAGCTATCCATGGGAGTTGTTGTTGGTTCTGACAAGATGGTGGCCTACTGAGAAGAATTCATGGGGCCTTCTCGATGGTCTTCAACAGAGGGATTGGCAGTAGCATCTTGTCCTGTGCGGCTGCGTGGTTCTTCAAAACGCATGGTGTCGCGGAGGAACGAAAGCAATGGGATGGACACACCAGTGCCATGGATCTGAAGAGGCTTTGATGATTGTGCATGACAGTTCAGTGGTCCTTCCTACCCCGTGACACGGGAGGGAAGAGGGTGTGGCTACACCGCCTGAAAGCCCCACTGTGGAACTCTTGCAAAGGCAGGCGACATCAACGCTCGTGGGTGATGCTTTCTTCTTGCAAATGTCAACGATGTGTGATGCATTCTACTCGATCACTCTTGCGGAAACCTCAGATCTCCTTCGGGATCAAATGATGGTATCGTTTCTACGTCATGCACGTGATTGGGGCGTCCTTCTTAGAGTGTCCACTAGATGGAAGGGACCAGTGTGCGTGTGGATGGCGGAAGGTAGCGACCATGGCGTTGGGGCCTTTGTGGCAATGATGGTGGTTGAGCGATGTAAGGGTTGCTACATGCTAGAGGTAGCCGTCTCTTCTCCGACGTGTCTGTGGGTTTATCTTGTGTTGTTTGTTGCTGTGAAGTTGGAGTTGTGGTGGTGGGGCTAGGTGAAAATGATGACGGGCGACAGGTGGTATGTCATGATCTTCCGCGACACGAACCTTGCATAGTTCTCCTCATAGATCTTTTTCCGAATCGGAGTTTCGTTGTTCATGTCGCGTGTGGCTGTGTGATTGGCATGTAGTGGTGGAGCCATGAATCTTGATGGATGGGGGATCAACATGCGAGGTAAAAGGTTGGAGAGGCCAAATATATAAATCTAAAGCATCTTGAGCTAACAATACATGAGTGTTTTTTACATACCAAGGGGAGCCATGGCCTCTGCTTGACCACCCCTGCCTCCATCCCTACTGGCATGGATCTTCACGTGGCTTCATAGAACTTCTATGGAGTAAGCTGGCTCGGTGGTTATCTATGATGAAGTCGGAGCTGCTTGCTCCTGGAGAAGGGATGCGATGATACTTGTTTGGGGAGAAGTGTTGACCATGACGTCTTTTGTACTATGTGAACGAAGCTTTCTTTATTATAGTGTGTGAGGTATCTTAATTGTGCCTATCACAATTTTTATTTGGACTCCGTTAATTAACCAAACAACTCTCTTATTCTTAAAAATTATGCGCCTTACCTTTAAGGGATAGCTGGGGGTGTCGGGTAGTTAGAACATGGCACATATTTTGTGATTTCTAGATTCTTCATTCGCTTAGTCGTAGCATACATGTGTGTACACCCCAATCTTCCTATTGGATTCTTGTTGCCAAATAACAAGAGCTATCTCATTGGCCTCATAATTAATGATTGTCGAAGATCTGAAGACAACTCTAGCCGAACCCTAAAAGGCTTAACTCCTCAAAAGATTCTTTAATAAGATTACCTTTTAAGAAATTAAGCAGCAACTAGACGAACTCTGAAAATCTTTAACTCCTCAAATATTTGTGGAGAAGTGTTCCCTCGTCCTTAAATTTGACCGGGCAAAACCATTTCTCAGCAAAAGGTTCCCACTCTCTCTCGTTCATTCACGTCTCTTTGTTGCTCGTCTGCCTCCACCCAGGTGTCGCCCCCTGTGTTTCTTACCTCCAGCAACCACCTTGCCCAGCAATAGATCGATGATCTTTTTTTGTCTTTTCCATCTTGTCCGGCCACAGACCCCCCCTCGTCGTCTCTAGCCTGGTGACGCTCCTCCCATCATCCCCAACCATGAGCGAAGATATACAAGAAAAGTGGCCGCCGGTTGCTATCACCTATTTCATTGATTCTTTGTGTATTGGACCATGCCATCGCACCACTAAAAGAAGGATGAAGGGAAGAACATATTCATCCGAAGAAGCGCCCAAGCCATGGTATGTTGAGAACGAATTTCACCTACTTCCCGACTACTTCACCGCATGCTTGCGTCATGCACGGGGAGGAATGAATAAGTAAGAAGGAGAGGAAGAGAAACTTATTTGTTGGGTCTAGTTTGCTTGAAGTGTTAAGTTTGAGGGTTCGGTTAGATTCACATCTTAATAACTCATCAAAGTTATGGAGTTAAGGTTTGAGGAGGGGTTTAAGGGGCTAAATTTTGGAGATTAGTCTAGAGTAGACCTTATATCCATTACATATGGTATCCTTGAAGTGAAAACTACCCCTCCTTCCCAACATATAAAGCATGGTTGACCTTTTATGGTCTTTAATGCAGGAGTTTGACCATTCAATATTTTTTTTTGTAAATACATTAAATATAAATATACACCATTGTGCATTGATTGAACATGTATAAATGGTATAATCATATTTGTCTTGCAATATGATTTTAGTTCATATGTTTTATACTAATTTTATAGACATAGAATAAGTAACATCATAGTTAACAATGAACCAGGATGTGGTTGGATGGTTAGAGCATGGTTAGTAATGTAGCCGGCTGTTGGTTATAAGAAGATGCCACCTCACTTAAAGCCTTCATAAAAAATATTCATATATTAGGTTAGCTCATAGATTGGCCATTAGGTTGGCTCTAAGCATTTAGTATTTGAATGAGCAATGTATATGATTGGAAGAGAGTTGCATGCATACTACTTTTTCTTGATCTATGTGCTATAGTCGGGCTGTAGAATAAGAGCCCGCTTCACTCTCTCTCCTCTCTTCGCACTCCTCCAAGTAGAATTTTAATGACGTCGCAAC
This sequence comes from Triticum aestivum, assembly GCF_018294505.1. Taxonomy (NCBI): domain Eukaryota; kingdom Viridiplantae; phylum Streptophyta; class Magnoliopsida; order Poales; family Poaceae; genus Triticum; species Triticum aestivum. The sequence goes on from NC_057814.1 coordinate 622,558,092, forward strand.
TCTTATAGCCTACTGACTAGGACTTATTAGTGTTGGGGAACATAGTAATTCAAAAAAATTCCTACGATCACGCAAGATCTATCAAGGAGAAGCATAGCGACGAGCGGGGAGAGTGTGTCCACGTACCCTCGTAGACCGAAAGCGGAAGCGTTTAGTAACGCGGTTGATGTAGTCGAACATTGATAATCCCCAAGTGCAGGGAATCCTCGTAGGAATTCCCAAAGGTGGAAGTGATAAGTATGGAGTGTCGAACCCATAAGGAGCTAAAGGTAAGATCAATATTCTCTCAAGTCCTATCTGCCACTGATACGACTCTACGTACACCGAACGTTTGCTTCCGACTAGAAACGAGGAATAAAACTACGTTGTGGGTCTGAAGAGGATAACTTTGCATTATATCGGAGAGCTAAAATATAAAAGTAGGTGCTGTTATCATAAAGTTAGAATATATTACTTAAGTATTATAAATAGCGAGTGTGGAATAATGATGGATCGGTGTGCGGAATTGTCCTAGGCAATTGTTAACAAGACCGGCAGTCATCATTGCAATTTCATACGAGGGATAGGCATAAGCTAACATACTTTCTCTTCTTGGATCATATGCACTTATGATTGGAACTTTAGCAAACATCCGCAACTACTAAAGATCATTAAGGTAAAACCCAACCATAGCATTAACATATCAAGTCCCCTTTATCCCATACGCAACAACCCCCTTACTCGGGTTTATGCTTCTGTCACTCAAGCAACCCACTATAAGTGAATCATGAACGTATTGCAACACCCTACAGCGGGAATCCCTCACGCTTGCACTACACGGAGGGCACAATAGGACAGCACCAAAATAAAACATACAACTCATACCAATCTAGATCATCAATCAACCCAAAGACAAAGGATATCTACTCAAAACATCATAGGATGGCAACACATCATTGGATCATAATATGTGGCATAAAGCACCATGTTCAAGTAGGGATTACATCGGGGTGCGGGAGAATGGACCGCGTAAAAGAGATGAGGATGGTGATGATGATGGTGATGTTGATGAAGACGATCACCGCGGCGATGATTCCTCTCCCGATGGCACTCCAGCGCCACCGAGAGAGAGGAGGAGAGGTTCTCCCCCTTGTGCTTCCTCCTCCATGGCCTCCCCCCTGAATGGGGAGAGGTTCCCCCTCTGGTCCTTGGCCTTCATGGTGATGATGGCCCCTCCGAGATCCTTCCCCATGGCCTCCGGTGATGATGGCCCCCTCCGGCAGGGTGCCAGAGAGGGCCTAGATTGATTTCTCGTGGCTACAGAGGCTAGTGGCGGCGGAACTTCTGATCTAGGTTATCTTCTGGGGGTTTCTGTATTTATAGGAATTTTTGGCGTCAGTTTCACGCCAGGGGGGTCTCCGAGCCGTCCACGAGATAGGGGGGCGCGCCCAGGGGGGTAGGGCGCGCCCTCCACCCTCGTGGACGGCTCGGGACTCTTCTGGTCCATCTCTGATGCTCCGTGGGCTTCTTCTGGTCCATAACAAATCGTAAAAAATTGGCACGTCAATTGGACTTCGTTTGGTATTCCTTTTCTGTAAAACTCAAAAACAAGGAAAAAACAGAGACTGGCACTGGGCTCTAGGTTAATAGGTTGGTCCCAAAAATCATATAAAATAACATATAAATGCATATAAAACATCTAAGATGGATAATATAATAGCATGAATACTTCATAAATTATAGATACGTTGGAGACGTATCAAGCATCCCAAGCTTAATTCCTGCTCGTCCTCGAGTAGGTAAATGATAAAAGAAATAATTTATGAAGTGTGAATGCTAGCAGGTGCACAAGTTTGATCAGTGATAATTTCAATCATCTTTTCTAGCATCATTATATGTCATAACAGTAGATCATCTCATAAAACTTCTCATGATCAAGTAACAAGCTATTCACATGTTAAAGCATAGACCATAAACTTTGTTGAAAACTAACAAACTATGTTCTCAGTCATCAAACAATTGCAATTCATCTTATTTTCAGGAAGGGTCTATGTAAGAGCTTTGATTTAGCAAATCCCACATACTCAACTATCATATAGTCTTTCACAATTGTAACACTCATGTGATATTTATGGGTTCAAAATTTTAATCGGACACAGAGAAAGATAGGGGCTTATAGTTTCGCCTCCCAACCTTTTACCTCAAGGGTAATGTCAACAATAATACTTTATGGAAACGTACATCCAAGTAGATATATATATCCGGATCGCTCCAACACAAAGTGCTTGCCAAAGGAAAAAGTGTAAAAAGGAAAGGTGAAAATCACCATGACTCTTGTATAAGGGTAGAAGGTAAAAGTAAAAGATAGGCCCTACGCGGAGGGAAGCAGAGGTTGTCATGCGCTTTTATGGTTGGATGCACAAAATATTAATGCAAAAGAACGTCACCTTATATTGCCGCTTGTGATAAAGATCTTTATTATGCAGTCCGTCACTTTTATTTCTTCCCTATCACAAGTTCGTATAAAGCTTATTTTCTTCGCACTAATAGATCATACATATTTAAGGAGCAATTTTTTATTGCATGCAGTGATGACAACTTACTTGAAGGATCTTACTCAATCCATAGGTAGGTATGGTGGACTCTCATGGCAAAACTGGGTTAAGGAATGTTTAGAAGCACAAGTAGTATCTCTACTTGGTGCAAATAATTTGGCTAGCATGAGAGGGAAAGGCAAGCTCAACATGCTGGATGATCCAAGACAATATAACGTTTCAGATATAAGAAAACATAACCCATTAAGTTGTCTTCCTTGTCCAACATCAACTTTTTAGCATGTCATATTTTAATGAGTGCTCACAATACAAAAGATGTCCAAGATAGTATATTTATATCTGAAATCTCTCTTCCTTCAATATTATTTCATGAATTGTTCAAGTGACCAATTCTGCGTTTGCTAGCTTTCAATAAGTTTACTACCTATACTCATTATGTGTGAAGTCATCACTCCCCATGTTATAAGCATATGAAACATATATAAATTCAGATTTATGATATTCAATTCATTCAACCATTTACTCATAGGATATACGTGAAGCACGTGAGTAAATGACAAACTACTCCAAAAGTGAAGAACACTGAGTAGTCAAATAATTAACTAGCCATGGGAGGATTCTTTGTCATTCAAGATTTCAGATCCAATGATTTTATTAAAACAGCAAGCAAAATTGAAAATACGCTCCAAAACACATATCATGTGACGAATAAAAATATAGCTCCGAGTAAGGTATACCGATAGTTTTGAAGACGAAAGAGGGGATGCCTTCCGGGGCATCCCCAAGCTTAGGCGCTTGAGTCTTCCTTGAATATTACCTTGGGGTGCCTTGGGCATCCCCAAGCTTAGGATCTTTCCACTCCTTATTATCCTCATATCGATATCTCACCCAAAGCTTGAAAACTTCAATCACACAAAACTTAACGGAACTTCGTCAGATGGGTTAGTATGATAAAGAGTAAACCATTCACTTTGGTACTGTCAAAGACAAGGTTCATAATTGTTATCATACAATGCCTACTGTACCATATTATTTCTACAATTTATATTGAGAAATATAAGCCATAGAAACTAGAAAACAAGCAAACTATGCAATGAAAACAGAATCTGTCAGAAACAGAACAGTCTATAATGAGCTGAACGGAAACCATACTTCTGCTACTCCAAAAATTATGAAATAAATTGGTGGACGTGAGGAATGTGTTTATTAATCTTCTGCAAAAATAATCAACTCAAAATAACTCTTCTGTAAAAAATGACAGCTAATCTCGTGAGCGCAAAGTTTCTGTTTTTTACAGCAAGATCACATTAACTTTCACCCAAGTCTTCCCAAAGGTCTTACTTGGCACTTTATTGAAACAAAATCTATAAAACATGATTACTACAGTAGCATAATCATGTAAACACACAAAAAAAGTAAGGATAAATATTGGGTTGTCTCCCAACAAGCGCTTTTCTTTAATGCCTTTTAGCTAGGCATGATGATTTCAATGACGCTCTCATAAAAGATAAGAATTGAAACATAAGGAGAGCATCATGAAGAATATAACTAGCACATTTAAATCTAACCCACTTCCTATGCCTAGGGATTTTGTGAGCACACAATTTATGGGAACAAGAATCAACTAGCATAGGAAGGTAAAACAAGTATAACTTCAAAACTTCAAGCAAATAGAGAGGAAACTTGATATTATTGCAACTCCTACAAGCATGTATTCCCCCATCATAATAATTTTCAGTAGCATCATGAATGAGTTCAACAATATAACCATCAGATAAAGAATTCTTTTCATGATCTACAAGCGTAGAAATTTTACTACTCTCCACATAAGCAAAATTCTTCTCATTCGGAATAGTGGGGGCAAACTCAAGAAAATAACTGTCATGTGAGGCATAATCCAATTGAAAATTAAAATCATGATGACAAGTTTCATGGTTAACATTATTCTTTATAGCATACATGTCATCACAATAATTATCATAGATAACAACTTTGTATTCATAATCAATTGGAACCTCTTCCGAAATAGTGGAATCATTACTAACTAAAGTTGACACTCTTCCAAATCCACTTTCATAAATATCAAACTTAAGATTCAACACCCTCCAAAATAGTGGGATCACTAATTCTTAAAGTTGACACTCTTCCAAACCCACTTTAGATGATAGTATTATTCATACTCCAAAAGATATAAGTGAAGTTCATGGAGCATTTTACAATTAATATAGACTAACCAATATCCAAGCTCAAAATATATAAGTGAAGCACACTAAGCATTCTATAAAACCATACTCAAAAGATTTAAGTGAAGCACAAAGAGCATTCTATAAGGTACTACTCAAAAGATATAAGTGAAGCACATGAAGCATTCTATAAATTGATGAAGGGCTATCTCATACTAGCATGGTTCTTAAAGAAAAAGAAAAACACAAAGGACACAAATCATGTGAACAAACCAAAAACCGAGGTATACCTATAATTGTTGAAGAAGAAAGATGGGATGCCAACCGGGGCATCCCCAAGCTTAGATGCTTGAGTATCCTTGGAATATTTACTTGGGGTGCCTTGGGCATCCCCAATCTTGAACTCTTGCCTCTCTTTATTCTTCTCACATCGGTAACTCCTCGTTATTCGAACACTTCATCCACAAAAACCTAACAAAAACTTGTGAGATCCGTTAGTATACTAAAGCAAATCACTACCTTTAGGTACTGTTGCAAACTCATTCCAATTTCATATTAGCAATTTATCTACTGTATTCCAATTTCACCATGGTTCATACCCCCTGATACTACCCATAGATTCATCAAAATAAGCGATCAACACATAGAAAACAGAATCTGTCAAAAACAGGACAGTCTGTAGTAATCTGGAAATTTAGTAAACTTCTGTAACTCCAAAAAATTCTAAACAAATATGAAAATTTAAAGAATTTGTACAGAAGTAACGTGCAAAAAGTTTCAGACCCATTTGACTCTCCAGTAAAAAATGTAAAATCACGCGCTATAGCCAAAGTTTCTGTTTTTGTACTGCACATAGTAAACAAGCAATCTAATCATCCTAAAACCAAAGCTTGGCACATTATTTTTATAATACAATGGATATATACAAGGGGATAATTATTTTCAGAGAAGCTTCCAGGATTTTTTTACATTGTTTCCATGAGCATGAACACAAGTGCTCATGGTCGACCCTCACTTCTTCAATGCATAACCTTCCAATCACTTCTCTTATTGAAAACTTTTTAGGCATGAGAGGCAAGTAATTTTTTTTGTATTTTCATTCTTTATTTTTTTTATGTTTCACCCACAACTAAACAGAAACAAAAAGGAAAAAAACAAAATCTACTTAGTGAAGAAAGCAAACAAGCACACACGAGAATATCAACCCCATGCTATTGCTCCCCGGCAACGGCGCCAGAAAAGAGCTTGATAATCCCCAAGTGCAGGGAATCATCGTAGCAATTCCCAAAGGTGGAAGTGATAAGTATGGAGTGTCAAACCCACAAGGAGCTAAAGGTAAGATCAATATTCTCTCAAGTCGTATGTGCCACTGATACGACTCTACGTACACCGAACATTTGCTTCCGATTAGAAACGAGGAATAAAACTACGTTGTGGGTATTAAGAGGATAACTTTGCATGATATCGGAGAGCTAAAAATATAAAAGTAGGTGTTGTTATCATAAAGTTAGAATATATTACTTAAGTATTATAAATAGCGAGTGTGGAATAATGATGGATCGGTGTGCGGAATTGTCCTAGGCAATTGTTAACAAGACCGACAGTCGTCATTGCAATTTCATATGAGGGAGAGGCATAAGCTAACATACTTTCTCTTCTTGGATCATATGCACTTATGATTGGAACTCTAGCAAGCATCCGCAACTAGTAAAGATCATTAAGGTAAAACCCAATCATAGCATTAACATATCAAGTCCCCTTTATCCCATACGCAACAACCCCCTTACTCGGGTTTATGCTTCTGTCACTCAAGCAACCCACTATAAGCGAATCATGAACTTATTGCAACACCCTACGGCGGGAATCCCTCACTCTTGCGCTACACGGAGGGCACAATAGGACAACACCAAAATAAAACATACAACTCATACCAATCTAGATCATCAATCAACCCAAAGACAAAGGATATCTACTCAAAACATCATAGGATGGCAACACATCATTAGATCATAATATGTGGCATAAAGCACCATGTTCAAGTAGGGATTACAGCGGGGTGCGGGAGAGTGGACCGCGTAAAAGAGATGAGGATGGTGATGATGATGGTGATGTTGATGAAGACGATCACCGCGGTGATGATTCCTCTCCCGATGGCACTCTGGTGCCACCGAGAGAGAGGAGGAGAGGTTCTCCCCCTTGTGCTTCCTCCTCCATGGCCTCCCCCCGGATGGGGATAGGTCCCCCCTCTGGTCCTTGGCCTTCATGGCGATGATGGCCCCTCCGAGATCCTTCCCCATGGCCTCCGGTGATGATGGCCCCCTCTGGCAGGGTGCCAGAGAGGGCCTAGATTGATTTCTCATGGCTACAGAGGCTTGCAATGGCGGAACTTCCGATCTAGGGTATTTTCTTGGGGTTTCTGTATATATAGGAATTTTTGGTGTCGGCTTCACGTCAGGGGGTGTCCGAGTCGTCCACGAGATAGGGGGGCGCGCCCTCCACCCTCGTGGACGGCTCGGGACTCTTCTGGTCCATCTTTGGTGCTCCGTGGGCTTTTTCTGGTCCATAAAAAATCGTCAAAAATTGGCACGTCAATTGGACTCCGTTTGGTATTCCTTTTCTGTAAAAGTCAAAAACAAGGAAAAAATAGAAACTGGCACTGGGCTCTAGGTTAATAGGTTAGTCCCAAAAATCATATAAAATAGCATATAAATGCATATAAAACATCTAAGATGGATAATATAATAGCATGAATACTTCATAAATTGTAGATACGTTGGAGACGTATCAAACGTCTTCACGATCCAACCGATCCAAGTACCGAACGTACGGCACCTCCGTGTTCAGCACACGTTCAGCACGATGACGTCCCTCCAGCTCTTGATCCAGTTGAGGACGAGGGAGAGTTTCGTCGGCACGACGGCGTGGCAATGATGATGATGACTTTACGGGTGCAGGGCTTCGCCTAAGCACTACGACGATATGACCGAGGTGTTAAACTGTGGAGGGGGGCACCACACACGGCTAAGAGATTGTGTGTTGTGTTTTGGGGTGCACCCCCGCCTCCGTATATAAAGCAGGGAGGGAGAGAGGCCGGCCCCCTAGGGGTGCGCCAAGTGTGGGGAGTCCTACTAGGACTCCCAAGTCCTAGTAGGATTCCCCTTTCCTTTCCGGAGTAGGAGAGACGGAAAGAGGGAAAGAGAGAGGGAGTAGGAAAGGGCAAGGGGGGCGCCGGCCCCTCCCCTAGTCCAATTCAGACTCCATTGGGGGGGGGGGCGCCACCTCCCCTTGGCCTGCCTCCTATTCTCCACTAAAGCCCACTAAGGCCCAATACTTCCCCGGGGGGTTCCGGTAACCTCTCGGTACTCCAAAAAATACCCGTATCACTCCGGAACCATTCCGGTGTCCGAATATAACCTTCCAATATATCAATGTTTACCTCTCGACCATTTAGAGACTCCTCGTCATGTCCATGATATCATCCGGGACTCCGAACGAACTTCGGTCATCAAATCACATAACTCATAATACAAATCGTCATCGAACGTTAAGCGTGCGGACCCTACGGGTTCGAGAACTATGTAGACATGACCGAGACACATCTCCGATCAATAACCAATAGCGGAACCTGGATGCTCATATTGGCTCCTACATATTCTACGAAGATCTTTATCGGTCAAACCACATAACAACATACGTTGTTCCCTTTGTCATCGGTATGTTACTTGCCCGAGATTCGATCGTCGGTATCATCATACCTAGTTCAATATCGTTACCGGCAAGTCTCTTTACTCGTTCCGTAATGCATCATCCCACAACTAACTCATTAGTCACATTGCTTGCAAGGCTTATAGTGATGTGCATTACCGAGAGGGCCCAGAGATACCTCTCCTATACACGGAGTGACAAATGCTAATCTTGATCTATGCCAACCCAACAAACACCTTCGGAGACACCTGTAGAGCATCTTTATAATCACCCATTTACGTTGTGGCGTTTGATAGCACACAAGGTGTTCCTCCGGTATTCGGGAGTTGCATAATCTCATAGTCAGAGGAACATGTATAAGTCATGAAGAAATCAATAGCAATAAAACTTAAACGATCATAATGCTAAGCTAACGGATGGGTCTTTTCCATCACATCATTCTCTAATGATGTGATCCCATTCATCAAATGACAACACGTGTCTATGGCTAGGAAACTTAACCATCTTTGATTAACGAGCTAGTCAAGTAGAGGCATACTAGGGACACTCTGTTTGTCTATGTATTCACACATGTACTAAGTTTCTGGTTAATACAATTCTAGCATGAATAATAAACATTTATCATGATATAAGGAAATATAAATAACAATTTTATTATTGCCTCTAGGGCATATTTTCTTCAGTCTCCCACTTGCACTAGAGTTAATAATCTAGATTACATAGTAATGATTCTAACACCCATGGAGTCTTGGTGCTGATCATGTTTTGCTCGTGGAAGAGGCTTAGTCAACGGGTCTGCAACATTCAGATCCGTATGTATTTTGCAAACTTATATGTCTCCCTCCTTGACTAGATCGCGGATGGAATTGAAGCGTCTCTTGATGTGCTTGGTTCTCTTGTGAAATCTGGATTCCTTCACCAAGGCAATTGCTCCAGTATTGTCACAAAAGATTTTCATTGGACCCGATGCACTAGGTATAACACCTAGATTGGATATGAACTCCTTCATCCAGACTCCTTCATTTGCTGCTTCCGAAGCAGCTATGTACTCCGCTTCACACGTAGATCCCGCCACGACGCTCTATTTGGAACCGCACCAACTGACAACTCCACCATTTAATATAAATACGTATCCGGTTTGCGACTTAGAGTCATCCAGATCAGAGTCAAAGCTTGCATCGACGTAACCATTAACGACGAGCTCTTTGTCACATCCATAAACAAGAACCATATCCTTAGTCCTTTTCAGGTATTTTAGGATGTTCTTGACCGTTGTCCAGTGATCCACTCCTGGATTACTTTGGTACCTCCCTGCTATACTTATAGCAAGGCACACATCAGGTCTGGTACACAGCATTGCATAGATGATAGAACCTATGGCTGAGGCATAGGTAATGACTTTCATTTTTCTCTCTATCTTCTGCAGTGGTCGGGCATTGAGTCTGACTCAACTTCACACCTTGTAACACAGGCAAGAACCCTTTCTTTGACTGATCCATTTTGAACTTATTCAAAACTTTATCAAGGTATGTGCTTTGTGAAAGTCCAATTAAGCGTCTTGATCTATCTCTATAGATCTTGATGCCCAATATATAAGCAGCTTCACCGAGGTATTTCATTGAAAAATTATTATTCAAGTATCCTTTTATGCTATCCAGAAATGCTGTATCATTTCCAATTAACAATATGTCATCCACATATAATATTAGAAATGCTACAGAGCTCCCACTCACTTTCTTGTAAATACAGGCTTCTCCAAAAGTCTGTATAAACCATATGCTTTGATCACACTATCAAAGCGTATATTCCAACTCCGAGAGGCTTGCACCAGTCCATAAATGGATTGCTAGAGCTTGCACACTTTGTTAGCACCTTTAGGATCGACAAAACTCTTCTTTAATAAATCCATTAAGTAATGCAGTTTTGACATCCAGTTGCCAAATTTCATAATCATAAAATGCGGCAATAGCTAACATGATTCGGACAGACTTAAGCAGCGCTACGGGTGAGAAGGTCTCATCGTAGTCAACTCCTTGAACTTGTCGAAAACCTTTCGCAACAAGTCGAGCTTTGTAGACAGTAACATTACCGTCAGCGTCAGTCTTCTTCTTGAAGATCCATTTATTTTCTATGGCTTGTCGATCATCGGGCATGTCAATCAAAGTACACACTTTGTTCTCATACATGGATCCCATCTCAGATTTCATGGCCTCAAGCCATTTCGCGGAATCTGGGCTCATCATGCTTCCTCATAGTTCGTAGGTTCATCATGGTCTACTAACATGATTCCATAACAGGATTACCGTACCACTCTGGTGTGGAACGTACTCTGGTTGACCTATGAGGTTCGGTAGTAACTTGATCTGAAGTTTCATGATCATCATCATTAACTTCCTCACTAATTGGTGTAGGAATCACTGGAACTGTTTATGTGATGAACTACTTTCCAATTTGGGAGAAGATATAATTACCTCATCAAGTTCTACTTTCCTCCCACTCACTTCTTTCGAGAGAAAATCCTTCTCTAGAAAGGATCCATTCTTAGCATCAAAAATCTTGCCTTCGGATCTGTGATAGAAGGTGTACCCAACAGTCTCCTTTGGGTATCCTATGAAGACACATTTCTCCGATTTGGGTTCGAGCTTATCAGGTGGAAGCTTTTTCACATAAGCATCGCAGCCCCAAACTTTAAGAAATGACAACTTGGGTTTCTTGCCAAACCACAGTTCACATGGTGTCGTCTCAACGGATTTAGATGGTGCCCTATTTAACGTGAATGCAGCCGTCTCTAAAGCATAACCCCAAAACGATAGCGGTAAATCAGTAAGAGACATCATAGATCGCACCATACCTAATAAAGTACGGTTACGACATTCGGACACACCATTACGCTGTGGTGTTCCAGGTGGCGTGAGTTGCGAAACTATTCCACACTGTTTCAAATGAAGACCAAACTCATAACTCAAATATTCTCCTCCACGATTAGATCGTAGAAACTTTATTTTCTTGTTACGATGATTTTCCACTTCATTCTGAAATTCTTTGAACTTTTCAAATGTTTCAGACTTATGTTTCATTAAGTAGATATACCCATATCTTCTCAAATCATCTGTGAAGGTCAGAAAATAACGATACCCGCCGCGAGCCTCAACACTCATTGCACCGCATACATCGGTATGTATTATTTCCAATAAGTCAGTTGCTCGCTCCATTGTTCCGGAGAACGAAGTTAGTCATCTTGCCCATGAGGCATGGTTCGCAAGTATCAAGTGATTCATAATCAAGTGATTCCAAAAACCCATTAGCATGGAGTTTCTTCATGCGCTTTACACCAATATGACCTAAACGGCAGTGCCAAAAAATAAGTTGCACTATCATTATTAACTTTGCATCTTTTGGCTTCAATATCATGAATATGTGTATCACTACAATCAAGATTCAACAGAAATAGACCACTCATCAAGGGTGCATGACCATAAAAGATATTACTCATATAAATAGAACAACCATTATTCTCTGATTTTAAATGAATAACCGTCTTGCATAAAAAAAGATCCAGATATAATGTTCATGCTTAACGCTGGCACCAAATAACAATTATTCAGGTCTAAAACTAATCCCAGCGGTAGATGTAGAGGTAGCGTGCCGACGGCAATCACTGTCGGTGTCAAAACCGGCGGATCTCGGGTAGGGGGTCCCGAACTGTGCGTCTAAGGCGGATGGTAACAGGAGGCGGGGGACACAATGTTTACCCTGGTTCGGGCCCTCTCGATGGAGGTAATACCCTACTTCCTGCTTGATTGATGTTGATGATATGAGTATTACAAGAGTTGATCTACCACGAGATCATACAGGCTAAACCCTAGAAGCTAGCCTATGGTATGATTGTTCTTGTCCTACGGACTAAACCCTCCGGTTTATATAGACACCGGAGGGGGCTAGGGTTACACAAAGTCGGTTACAAGGGAAGAGATGTACATATCCGTATTGCCAAGCTTGCCTTCCACGCCAAGGAAAGTCCCATCCGGACACGGGACGGAGTCTTCAATCTTGTATCTTCATAGTTCAACAGTCCGGCCAAAGGATATAGTCCGGCTGTCCGAGGACCCCCTAATCCAGGACTCCCTCGGTAGCCCTTGAACCAGGCTTCAATGGCGATGAGTCCGGCGCGCAGATTTGTCTTCGACATTGCAAGGCGGGTTCCTCCTCCGAATACTCCATAGAAGATTTTGAACACAAGGATAGTATCCGGCTCTGCAAAAAAAAAATTCCACATAGCACCGTAGAGAGAATAATATTCCCACAAATCTAATCCGTTGACACAGTTTGCAGCATGACATCACACCACGGCCCGGTCATTATTCGAACCATTTTTCACAACCAGCCACAGCACGTATTGCGAGGCAGTTTCCTTGGCACGTCTTGTCGAAGCAGAGATCGTGTCCCCTTATCACGGGATTCTCATCAATACGGGTGTGGGTAACCCAGCCGCACCATCAATTACGGCGCTTGGGGAATAAGCGATTTTACCAGGTAGGTGGGGAGGCGCATAGCCTCTTCCGCCCTTATAAAGGGACAAGGATTCGCCCTTTTCACCTATGCCTTCTTCCTCCTAGCTCATCCATTCTTGCGCACTCGAGCTCCAGCGCCCAAGTTCGCGTTTTTCTCCTCAAACCACTCCAAGCATGTCCGGAGCAGGAGGCAAGTGGATGGTATCCTCCGTTATGGAGGAGAACATCACAAAGCTGCGGGGAGCCGGATACCTGGCCACGGATATCGCGCACCGGCTGCCAGATGCGGGGCAAATCATCCCTACTCCAGAACCCCATGAGATGGTGGTTTTCCTTACCCACTTCATCCGCGGACTAGGATTTCCCCTCCACCCATTTGTCTGCGGGCTCATGTTCTACTACGGGCTGGACTTTCACGATCTGGCCCCAAATTTCATCCTCAACATCTCGGCGTTTATCGTCGTGTGCGAGGCCTTCCTCTGCATCCAACCACATTTCGGCCTGTGGCTGAAGACCTTCAATGTTAAACCGAAGGTGGTGGTCGGCCAGCAAGCGGAGTGTGGAGGCGCCATGGTGGGCAAAATGCCCAACATCACCTGGCTCAAAGGCCCCTATGTGGAGACCATAAAGGGGTGGCAATCGGGGTGGTTCTATATCACCGAGCCGCGCGACACCAACTGGGTGGCGGCCCCCAAATTTCGACCCGGAATCCCCATGCGGCTCACCTCCTGGAAAGAGAAGGGCCTGTCCTGGGGCTCCCCGGTAGAGCTGAACGGACTCCAGAAATGCATCAGAAACATGATGAGCAAGAAAATCAAGCTCGTCAACATGGTCCAGGTCATGCTCTTCCGCCGGATCCTCCCGTGTCAACGACGGGCATTCAATTTGTGGGAGTTCGACCCGGCCGAGCACCAGACGCTGCGAGAGCTATTCGACACGACGCACAAGGACGTCTGGAAGGTGTTGTTCAAGGGCGCCGAGGTACCTCCTCCCCTCACCGAGGACCGCGGACTCAGCGCAAAGTGTCCTGCCAATCCGGTGAGTTTTTCATATCTCATAGGATGTTTATTTTCCCCAGTTTAATCATGTGCGGGATCTAAGCCTCCATGCTATTTAACAGGACTGGGTAGAGACAGCGGAGCAGGTCAATTGCCCAGCCCCCCTGCCTGAAGATCATGCAGATGCTCTCCTAATGGAGATGCTGGTTCCGGCGCCTTAAGAGGTGCCGGTGAAGAAGGCCAAGAAGAAGGCTACGGGGACCCGAAAGGGTCTCCAGCGCTGGGCTATATCGGACTCATCGTCCGAAAACTCCGAGGCGCACTCCTCCCACGAAAACAAGGAGGAGGAAGAGGAAAGTTCTCCCCCCAGCCGGGGGGGACAAGAAAAGGAAGGCCGCCCCAACCGGGGAGGCCGAAGGGTCCAAGAAGGGAAGGACCCTCCTCCCGGACTGCTCCACGACGGCCGCCTACAGCGACAACGAGTGGTTGCCCAGGGACAAGCCCCTGGCGAAGTCGTAAGTATCCAGATTCCATAGTAATTCATGGTATGTTTTATTGCACTGCTTCTCATCACGCCGAACATGATTATGCAGTCCATCCCGAGCCCATATCGACGTATCTTCATCGGATGGTTCTTTGGACCCGTCGGATATGAATAGTGATTCACTTCCGACCGCCTCCACCGCTCGCCCTACGGACAACGTCGAGGTGTCATCTCAAAGGGCACCGAGCCGAGGGGAGGTAGTCCTGGAGGCGCCTCAAGGCGACGTTCCGGACCCTGGGCGCAAGGGGAGCAAGACTCCCATGGGCTCCGAATTCGGCCCCCAGCCGAACACTGCACCGGAACCTCCAGTGGTTCCGGACTCTGTCAGGCGACCCCCTGTTAAGAGGGGCAAGCCGCCTGTGCCGGTGGCCTCTGTCCATCCAGAGGCACCGGACAACTTGCTGGAAGCGCTTCACGACGCTTCCATTAACGAAGAACACCACACTATCATGAGTGCGGTGGTCAAGAAGGTTCAGTCCGCCAAGAGCGGACTGACTGAAGCCTATGCCAGCCTCCTAATAGGCTTTGAGGTAAGTGACCAGATTATAAGAGAATGTTACCTCATAGACACTAGCCCCTGATGCTCTGTTCGGCGTTTGCGAAGAAAGGCCGAATAGAGGATCAAATAATAACCGCAGGAGTCTAATCGAAATTTGTCTATGTGCACATGCAGTCTTCACTGCTAGCCGCTGCCGCACGTACTGCGGAGGTCGCCGCACTGAAGCGGGCCTTTGAGCGGTCCAAGGAAGAGCTCGGCCTTGCCAAAAGGCAGCTCGAAGAGAACAAAGGTAAGTTATACCCCGTCTGTATGTTGATAAGAAAAAACAAGGGTGGTTGCTTAGATCATAGGATCGTCTTGAATTTTGCCAGGGGCCACGACCGAAGTGGCGACCCTGAAGAAGGCGCTGACTGAGGCTGAGGACAAGGCGGCCAAGGAGTGCATTGAGCGGGAAAAACAAGAGGCCCGGGTGGGCGAGGTGCAGCAAGAGCTCCAGGCTCTCGTCAAGAAACACGAGTCCTTGGAGCTTAACTCTAAGATGCGAGTCCGAGCTTGCGAAGGCCCTCGAAAGCGCACAACACGCCAAGGCCGAAGCCCAAAAGGCCCTCCAGGAAATTGAGGCAGTTAAGAAGATAGCGGCGGGTAAGGCATTCATTATGCAAAGCAAACATGTGAAAGAAAATTTCCTTTTACTTACCCGAGTTCGGAGCTCTCCAGGAGCGTTCGCAGATCTGCCCCACAGTGTGTCAGATGCCGCAGAGTTCTACCGGGCCGAGGAGGGGAGCTCGATGGAGAAGTTGTTCTGGTCTCAGTATACTGGGACCGAACACCCCATGCCATTGAGCGACCAGCTGAAGCAACTGGTCGAGCTCCACAAGGCAGCCGAACAGGCCATGAGGGGTCTTATAGTCCGGATGTGGCCTGGCGATCCCCTGCCCGATAGCTACTTCGGCCTGGTGAGGCGGCTTGTGAATGCCTGCCCACGGCTTGAAGTCATAAAGCGGTCCGTCTGCATCGAGGGCGCGTGCAGGGCTTTTGCCCGAGCAAAGGTGCACTGGGCGAAGCTGGACGCCGAGAAGCTGGTGAAGGAGGGGCCGCCAGAAGGCAAGGAGCATCGTCACCCCGAGATGTATTATAACAGTGTCCTGAAGGGTTCTCGCCTTGTGGCGGAGGAATGTACAAAGAATGTAATATTCGAATGAATGTACTCATGCGATCCTGTAATATGAAACGAGTTCATTTGTGCTATGCAACGCTTGTGAATTTAAAATATTACCTTCTATGCGGCCATTTATAAAATCTGAGAGTTGTCCAGTCGTCGGCTTCTGCCCCCATGTAACTAGTACTGAGGTGTTCGGGATAAACCTGAGCACTCTCTATCCCAATTTTGGGTCCTTCGAGGGAGGTGTTCAGCACAACGAACCAGGCAATTGGACTATAAGGCTTTAACACTCTCACTTAGCCATAGAAGTCTACAATTTTAAATTTTTGCGAAGCCCCTAGTATTCGCAAGGCCGAATTTGGGGCGCTATATACGCCTAAGTCGGGCAAGGCCGACTCCTCGCCCGAAGCGGAAAAAGTGTTTAAGGACTTGAGACCTCTCGAACAGCGACCAGCTCTCGCCTTATCATGCAGTCAGTTTTCGGCTTTCTCTACTGAGGTGCTCGTCCGGAAGAACCGGGACACAATCGCAGTAGTTCTCCCAGCGCTACCTTAGCCAATATTGCGGAACGTAAGGTACCAAAACATGGGAGCCGGGCAAACCCAACTATTGACCCAAGACATGATTCAGAGCTGATGCATATAATGCTATAAGTTCGGGGTGCCGCACTGTCAAAAGTGTTCGGACTTCTCACGTCGTATTATGGGGTATACTGAAGCCCCTGGCGTACTGGTCGTACCAGAATGTACGGGTGCAAGTTGTCGTAAATAAACAGACAAGAAAAAAGAAAGGGTAATGCAATTATAGACTAATGCTACACATTGTTATTTAAATAATACGTCGAAGCGTACTGATATATGTAGTGCAATAAGCAAAAAATAGGACCATTTGACATGTCCTATCCAAGGATAAGCTGCGCATGGGTATTAAAAATGGGTACTTTGATTGTTATCAGAGACCGCCTGGGGATTCCCTTGTACGTCTTAGCTTCTTGCCTCCTTGGTTGTTCCTTCCCGTAATGTGTCCAGCAATCAGACTGCCGGAAAGGGCTTCCAGAGAGTAAGGTCCTGAAAGAGAGGAAATGATAAAGGTATACAGCCCCTGGGGCGGTTGAGCCGCATTGTGGGACGTGCCCTGGTCGTGCCCCCGCCTATGCCCATGGTATTTTTAGTGCATAATTATGTACGCGCGGCACATATTTCATTGCTTGACTAGGACTAGGACGGGGGCCGAATTGCTAGGCAAGATCTGAACGTCCCAGGCGATCCTGTTGCAGGTTACTCCGGACTCACTTGAAGGTGTCCGGGGGCTTTATCGCCGAATTGGTATAACCGCGCGTGTGCTCCTCTGTGCGGAGCGAGCGTTCTGTGTTTCCATTGACTGTTATAACCCCACGAGGTCCTGGCATTTTGAGCTTGAGGTATGCATAATGCGGTACCGCATTGAATCTCGCAAATGTGGTTCGCCCGAGCAGTTCGTGATAGCCACTGCAGAACGGGACGATATCAAAGATTAACTCCTCGCTTCGGAAGTTGTGCGGAGATCCGAAGACCATTTCCAGTGTGATTGAGCCCGTGCAATGGGCCTCCACACCTGGGATGACACCTTTAAAGGTGGTTTTAGTGGGTTTAATCCTCGAGGGGTCTATACCCATTTTGCGCACTGTATCCTGATAGAGCAGGTTCAGGCTGCTGCCGCCATCCATAAGGACTCGAGTGAGGTGAAATCCGTCGATGATGGGGTCAAGGACCAGTGTGGCAGATCCGCCATGACGGATACTAGTGGGGTGGTCCCTGCGATCGAAGGTGATCGGACAAGAGGACCATGGGTTGAACTTTGGGGCGACTGGCTCCATCGCATAGACGTCCCTTAGTGCACGTTTCCGTTCCCTCTTGGGAATGTGGGTTGCGTATATCATGTTCACCGTTTTCACTTGTGCAGGGAACCTCTTCTGTCCTCCTGTGTTCGGCGGCCGGGGCTCCTCCTCGTCGTTGCTATGCAGCCCCTTGTCCCTGTTTTCGGCATTCAACTTGCCGGCCTGCTTGAACACCCAGCATTCTCTGTTGGTGTGATTGGCTGGCTTACCAGGGGTGCCGTGAATTTGACACGAGCGATCGAGTATGCGGTCCAAACTGGACGGGCCCGGATTGCTTCTTTTGAACGGTTTCTTCCGCTGACCGGATTTAGAGCCGCTGAATCCGACATTGACTGCCGTGTCCTCGGTGTTGTCGCCGTTGTTGCGGCGCTTGTGTCTGTTACGGCGCGGTCTGCCGTTAGTATCCTTTGTATCTGAAATGCCATGACTTCTTGATGTGTTGTTGCTGCGAGCCAGCCAGCTATCTTTGCCTGCACAAAAGCGGGTCATGAGCGCCGTGAGGGCAGCCATAGACTTTGGCTTCTCCTGGCCGAGGTGCCGGGCGAGCCACTCGTCACAGATGTTATGCTTAAATGCCGCTAAGGCCTCTGCATCCGGACAATCCACAATTTGGTCTTTCTTAGTTAGGAACCGTGTCCAGAATTGCCTGGCCGATTCCCCTGGCTGCTGAGTTATATGGCTCAAGTCATCATCATCCGGTGGTCGCACATAAGTGCCCTGGAAGTTGTCAAGGAATGCATCTTCCAAATCCTCCCAACTGCCAATGGAGTCTGATGGCAAGCTATTCAGCCAATGCCGAGCTGGTCCTTTGAGTTTTAGTGGGAGGTACTTGATGGCATGTAGATCATCACCGCGAGCCATGTGGATGTGGAGGAGGAAATCCTCGATCCATACCGCGGGATCTGTTGTACCATCATATGATTCATTGTTTATGTGTTTAAAACCCTCTGGTAATTTGTGATCCATTACTTCATCAGTGAAGCATAGGGGGTGTGCGGCGCCTCTGTGCCGGGCTATATCACGACGCAGTTCATATGAGTCTTGTCTGCTGTATTCGGCCCGGCCGGATTTGCTTTTAGTGTATCCGGCGTGACGGTCATGGTCCCGCGTTGGTGCTTTTAGTGTATCCGGCGTGACAGTCATCGTCCCTCTTTTAGTGTATCCGATCTGCCACCCCATACGCTAGTGGTGTATGTTTTAATGCTTCCTCCTCGAGTCGAGGTAGCAACTTGCGCTTTGGGTAACTCTTGGTTGGGCGCTCGAGTTCGTATTCCTCGGCTGCCAGGACTTCAGTCCATCTATCCGCTAGCAGATCTTGATCAGCTCGAAGCTGTTGTTGCTTTTTCTTCAGGCTGTTTGCCGTGGCTAGAAGCCGGCGCTTGAAGCGTTCCTGCTCGACGGGATCCTCAGGCACGACAAATTCTTCGTCGCCGAGGCTCACTTCGTCTTCGGAGAGAGGCATGTAATTGTCATCCTCTGATTCTCCGTTTGCTGCCTGTTCCGGAGAGCTAGCTTGTTCATCCTCCCACTCGAGGTCTGCCTGGAGGGGATTATCGTAGTCTTCAGCACTATCCGGAGCATTATTGTCTCTTGTGCCGGTATCGCTGCTTTTGCTATGGCGAGACTTAGAGCGGCGCCGCTGACGTCGGTGCTTGGGTTGCTTCTTGGAGGGATTATCCTCCGTTGTCTTGTCGCCATCCCCTTCTTTGGGGGTGTCCACCATGTATATATCATACGATGAGGTGGCCGTCCAGCGCCCTATGGGCGGTGGTTCTTGTTCATCTCCTGCATCGTCGTCCATACCGTCGATGTCTTCGGAGACGAAGTCGAGCATGTCGGTTAAATCGTCAACCGTGGCTGCTAAGTGGGTGGTGGGCGGGGCGCGAATTTCTTCGTCATCCGCATCCCATTCTAGCCGGACATAGTTCGACCAAGGGTCTCCCGACAGGGAGAGAGACTTCAACGAGTTTAGTACGTCGCCAAAAGGCGAGTGCTGAAAGATATCCGCGGAGGTAAACTCCATGATCGGTGCCCAATCGGATTTGATGGGCACGGACACAAGCGGCTTGGAGTCCGTGGCTGGGGACGAATCCAACAGTTCGGCAACACGGGTCTCTTAGGAGGTAAGGTCAGTATTCGGCGCTATCGCCACTGAGTGTGCGGCCTCCATGGCGGGGTCCATCCACCTGTCCACAGATGGTGCAATTTGTTCCGGATTGAGGGCCGGAGTAGTTGCAGGTGTGATCTCCCGAACACAGTCCGATGGCAGAGCTAAATCATGCTCGTCGTGATTGTGCGGCGCACCTGACATGGGCTCGAATCCGTCGAAGAACAAGTCTCCGCTGATGTCGGCAGTATAGTTCAAGTTTCCAAACCTGACCTGATGGCCAGGGGTGTAGCTATCGATCTGCTCCAGATGGCCAAGCGAGTTAGCCCGCAGTACGAAGCCGCCGAACACGAAGATCTGTTCGGGGAGGAAAACCTCACCCTGGATCGCGTCGTTGCCGATGATCGAAGGAGCCATCAAGCCTTACAGTGACGGCACAATGGAACTCTCAATGAAAGCACAAATGTCGGTGTCAAAACCGGCAGATCTCGGGTAGGGGGTCCCAAACTGTGCGTCTAAGGCGGATGGTAACAGGAGGCGGGGGACACAATGTTTACCCAGGTTCGGGCCCTCTCGATGGAGGTAATACCCTACTTCCTGCTTGATTGATCTTGATTATATGAGTATTACAAGAGTTGATCGAGATCATAGAGGCTAAACCCTAGAAGCTAGCCTATGGTATGATTGTTCTTGTCCTACGGACTAAACCCTCCAGTTTATATAGACACCGGAGGGGGCTAGGGTTACACAAAGTCGGTTACAAGGGAAGAGATCTACATATCCGTATTGCCAAGCTTGCCTTCCACGCCAAGAAAGTCCCATCCGAACACGGGACGAAGTCTTCAATCTTGTATCTTCATAGTTCAACAGTCCGGCCAAAGGATATAGTCCGGCTGTCCGAGGACCCCCTAATCCAGGACTCCCTCAATCACATCGACTTTGGAACCATTTCCCACGCGCATCGTCACCTCGTCCTTAGCCAATCTTCGTTTAATCCGCATCCCCTTTTTCGAGTTGCAAATATTAGCAATAGAATCAGTATCAAATACCCAGGCGCTACTACGAGCATTAGTAAGGTACACATCAATAACATGTATATCATATATACCTTTCACTTTGCCATCCTTCTTATCCGCCAAATACTTGGGGCAGTTCCGCTTCCAGTGACTAGTCCCTTTGCAGTAGAAGCACTCAGTTTTAGGCTTAGGTCCAGACTTGGGCTTCTTCCCGGGAGTAGCAACTTCCTTGCTATTCTTCTTGAAGTTCCCCTTCTTCCCCTTGCCCTTTTTCTTGAAACTAGTGGTCTTGTTAACCATCAACACTTGATGCTCCTTCTTGATTTCTACCTCCGCAGCCTTTAGCATTGCGAAGAGCTCGGGAATTGATTTTTCCATCCCTTGCATATTATAGTTCATCACGAAGCCCTTATAGCTTGGTGGCAGTGATTGAAGAACTCTGTCAATGACACTATCATCAGGAAGATTAACTCCCAGCTGAGTCAAGTGGTTATGGTACCCAGACATTCTGAGTATGTGTTCACTGACAGAACTATTCTCTTCCATCTTGCGGCTATAAACTTGTTGGAGACTTCATATCTCTCAACTCGGGCATTTGCTTGAAATATTAACTTCAACTCCTGGAACATCTCATATGCTCCATGACGTTCAAAACGTGTTTGAACTCCCGATTCTAAGCCGTAAAGCATGGCACACTGAACTATCGAGTACTCATCAGCTTTGCTCTGCCAGACGTTCATAACGTCCGGAGTTGCTCCTGCAGCGGGTCTTGCACCTAGCGGTGCTTCCAGGACGTAATTCTTCTGTGCAGCAATGAGGACAATCTTCAAGTTACAGACCCAGTCCGTGTAGTTCTACCATCATCTTTCAACTTAGCTTTCTCTAGGAACGCATTAAAATTCAAGGGAACGGTAGCACGGGCCATTGATCTACAACAACATAGACATGCAAAAACTATCAGGTACTTAGTTCATGATAAATTTAAGTTCAATTAATCATATTACTTAAGAACTCCCACTTAGATAGACATCCCTCTGGTCATCAAAATGATCACGTGATCCATATCAACTAAACCATGTCCGATCATCACGTGAGATGGAGTAGTTTTCAATGGTGAAGATCTCTATGTTGATCATATCTACTATATGATTCACGTTCGACCTTTCAGTCTCAGTGTTCCGAGGCCATATCTGCATATGCTACGCTCGTCAAGTTTAACCCGAGTATTCTACGCGTGCAAAACTGGCTTGCACCCGTTGTATGTGAACGTAGAGCTTATCCCACCCGATCATCACGTGGTGTCTCGGCACGACGAACTGTAGCAACGGTGCATACTCAGGGAGAACACTTATACCTTGAAATTTAATGAGGGATCATCTTATAATGCTACCGTCGTACTAAGCAAAATAAGATGCATAAAAGATAAACATCACATGCAATCAAAATATGTGACATGATATGGCCATCATCATCTTGTGCCTTTGATCTCCATCTCCAAAGCACCGTCATGATCTCCATCGTCACCAGCTTGACACCTTGATCTCCATCACAGCATCATTGTCGTCTCGCCAACTATTGCTTCTACGACTATCGCTACCGCTTAGTGATGAAGTAAAGCAATTACATGGCGATTGCATTTCATACAATAAAGCGCAACCATAAGGCTCCTGCCAGTTGCCGATAACTTTTACAAAAGCATGATCATCTCATACCTCAATTTATATCTCATCACGTCTTGACCATATCACATCACAACATGCCCTGCAAAAACAAGTTAGACGTCCTCTACTTTGTTGTTGCAAGTTTTACGTGGCTACTACGGGCTTCTAGCAAGAACCGTTCTTATCTACGCATCAAAACCACAACGATTTTTCGTCAAGTGTGCTGTTTTAACCTTCAACAAGGACCGGCCATTGTCAAACTCGATTCAACTAAAGTTGGAGAAACAGACACCCGCTAGCCACCTGTGTGCGAAGCACGTTGGTAGAACCAGTCTCATGAACACGGTCATGTAAGGTCAGTCTGGGCCACTTCATCCAACAATACCACCGAATCAAAGTAAGACGTTGTTTGTAAGCAGTATGACTATTATCGCTCATAACTCATTGTGTTCTACTCATGCATATATCATCTATGCATAGACCTGGCTCGGATGCCACTGTTGGGGAACGTAGTAATTCAAAAAAAAATCCTATGATTACGCAAGATCTATCTAGGTGAAGCATAGCAACGAGCGGGGAGAGTGTGTCCACGTACCCTCGTAGGACGCATTCCGCTCGGAGCACGCGCCCAGCCAGTGATCCGAGGCCATCCGTCATGCTCGGACATTGATTTCATTTTGCCATGTCCGGTTTGTTGAATTATGATTTGCTTTACTTTGTTTGGAACTTTGGCATTCGAACAGTTTGTACCGTATGATCGACGTGCATGGATTGCATGGATTTGAGGATCGGAATTTATTGTATGTGGATATACGGCGCAACATTTGAGGGATGCCTGGTTAGTGCCCGCGAACGCGTCCGGGCGCGTTCACGGGCGTTTGAGGGTCTAGATTTGCCAAGTCCGGCTGCAGATGCTTTTATGTTTTGAGGGTACTGGATGGATACTCCCTGTTGCCACAAAACGGCACAGTTCACTCAGAAGAGCCAGTTGCAAAATCACCCAGCATAGATCTTTTTGTACTAGTTCTTACCTTTTCCTTGCCTTCTTTCTTTATTGCATGTTTGGTGGGAATCCGTTTGGTGGATGTCCTGACATTGCCAACTCTGTCCAGTTCTCATGGTGCTCATCTCATGGCGGTGCAATGGCCAAGGCTGCATGCGTACGTGTCGTGCGTGCAGTCCTTCAGTTGCTGGGCGAGCTTCGGCATGAAGCTACCATCTATCAATCTCTCTGCTCTCTTGAAAAACACTTGAACGCCTGCGGACACCACTGCCATCCCTCTCACGGCTAAAAAGAAAATGATTCCTGAACCATATCGCCGCGTGACTACAAGATATAGATACTAATTCGATCCCCCTAAACAACGGTTCTGGATAACATCAAAAGGAGATTAGCTTGACAGGCACATAAAGTATTATACTATAAACCTAATCAGTTATCACCTTCAGGTTATAGTTACGTCGTTTTCTTCATGATTTTAAGGGTTTTCCATCCCCCCTAGTAGCAGCTAGCATAGAGTTCTCCAGGAAATATTTACCTGCCATGTGAACCGAGTAGCTAGTGGGAATATATGGACCACATGATCACAAAGGTGCACTTTCACTAGTAGCAGTTCTACCTCCATCACATCAATAAACTGTTAACACTTGTTCGATAAGCAAGGAAGCATTGTCTTGGCCCCTACGTACTATAGATTGCTATCTCAGCTTCAGAGCCCTGGGTTGAGTGACAGGGACAAAAGGGAGATCATGACTGCCCTGCCATTTTTATTCTTTTTTTGTCTTGTGATAGTGTCACTCATAATTGGTGCACATGTTTTTACAACATAAAATGAAATTTAAAAGCGCCTCAAATATCATTTCTTTGTAAGAAAGTGCGACCTTTTCTGGTGGAAATTTGTGGCCCTATTTGCCTCTAGTTACCACCTAGCAAGCTTTTTACAATGACAATATAATCATGAATCATGCATGCATGAACACGCACAAGTTGACTTACGACAAGACTAAAGCTATCCACGCATAATTTGGCACCTATAATCCTACGTGAGAGGGGCAGCTGGCCTTTTTCTTGGGTTGACCACTCCTCTTGGGCATCCCATAAAGCATAATTCTGGCAGGGCGCAATATAATTCGGGAAATAGTATCATGATTTTTGCAAGAAAACTTTCTATTCTCTTCCTTTTTTCTGAGAGGACATAAACTGTTTTGGGAATATCAAAGCACCTTGTCGATCGTTTTGTCAATTAGCTAGCTAGCTAGCTCATAAGTGGGACGTGGAAAGTAGATGTGCAACTCATCGTGGACAGATGGATTAGACGTGTGGGTTCCAAATTGGTTCATTATTCACCACAGTGAGCTTTCTGTAGAGGAAGAGGTAGATCATGAGTCCTCAACTATGGCGCTTGCTCCCACTAAACCGTCAAATGTAAAAACCATATATTATGGTCTTTTTTTGACTGTTTGTGCTAAACACTACTTCTTCGGTACCGAAATAATTGAGGTTCTAGGTTCATCCTAAGTCAAACTTAATTTTTTTAGAAAAGGAGGGTAACCCCGTCTGCTACATCGAACAATGCACGCAAGCATCTTTATTATATTATTCAATAGAGTCCGACAAAAACAAATATATGGATCAGCTCAAAGCCATCTTCGTGATGATCTATATTGCTACACCTACTAACTTAATGATGTGCCCTAACCACGCACTAACACACCATCTAATCTGATGGCCACACCAAGCCGCCCCACGGCTAGCCGAGATCACCAAGCGGTCTTGCCGACCCTTAGCGTGCACTGCATGCGCTTCCTCCACAATCTTCTTCTGCCATCTTCCACCGTCCCAACTTCAGGAGAGATCCACGTATTGACCTTGCTAGGCCCAACTGCCGTCAACACCACCACGATGCTAGACAACGTCACCATCCCGCGCGCTTCCATCAACACACGTCCATCATCGAGACCCCGCTACACTACGCCGCCAAGACCCGCTGGCGCCGACGCGGTAGATGCCACACCACACCACCTCCTAATCCAGATCGCTGCCAACAACAACCCAACAGTATTCACCAGCCAACTATCTTCCAAGGCGGTGCCTTTACAAAAGGAACAACGCCAAAGACACCACCGGAGCCCAATGCAATTAGGGTTTTCACCCGAGAGACAAATGGCATGATGGAGGTGGAAGCAGATATGACGAATGTCTCCATGGATAAAAAACGTGCCCTCGATCGCCGCCATCACGGCCGACCAGTGCTGGCTAGGGATTTCTCCCGATCTGAATCCTACGTCAAAAACTTGCTTATATTTGATCAACTCTATAGATAAATATGGTAAGATGTACAACACAAGATAGCATAGTACGGAAATATATGTACTAGAGAATGTTACTATTTTGGTTTTCTAGATGTTAATATTTTTCTATGTAGATGGTCAAACTTAAGAAAGTTTGACTATGAACAAATCCAGGACCTCATGGATGGTGGCTATGAGATTTATAGTTTTCGATACAAAAATGAAAATAACACTGATAGAGAATGCAATAAAATGAGAACACAAACCCACTAGAAAGAAGAAAACAAATACACTTTGAATTGTTCATGTACTTTCCTGCAGGGAGCAGCTTGCAGTAACATGATTGGATAAATTCTTGCAAGTTATCATTTCACAGCAATCCGCTAGTCCCTACCTAGTACGTCCATGAATTGTTTCACATTTCTTCAAAACTAAGAAGTGAAAACTAATGTACGCCCAAAGTATTTTTCTAACCTACTATGGTTCATAGAAACATTTGAACTACCTTTTTTTCTTGGCACACATACTTGTAGTAGGTTCCATTTGCATTCTCGACACCTATGATTATTTTTTTGGAAACAACAATGTCTGAGCTCCGCCTAAGGTTTAGATAGGTTACCTCTAATATGGAAAAATTTCTAGTTGAGACGTGCAAAGTTGACCAAACACCGATGGTACAGCTACATCAACAACCAAAGTCTAAAATAGTACATTGTGGCAACAGAATAAATTAGTTGGCGCCATAGCGTCGTTAAATTACGTTATATCCCACTAAAATCACAAAATTGTACTACATAGATGTCCTTTATTGAGACCTTATGGCGTCGTTATAACATGCTATTCATAACTTTGTGAGCAATGTAGACATAGCAAGTAGCCAGCGGTAATATTTGGACCATAACACGAAGGTACACTTTCACTGGGAACATTTCTACTACTACAGTAGAGTCGAGGAAGAATCTAATACTCCATATGGAGACATAGAATGCTAGGGGTGTAAATTTTTTAAATATAGAACAATTCCAGATGGAGGATATCGTCTATGCCCATGATTATTTTTGGAAACAGTGATTTGTGAACTCTGCCTAAGATTTAGATAGGTACCTTCTTATGGACAATTATCTAGTTGGGAAATGAAAAGCTGACCAATCACCAATTGTACAGATACATGAACAATGAAAGTCTAAGTAGTGAACTATGGTAACAAAATAAATTGTGCTATAGCACCGTTAAATCACGCTAACTCCAGCTAAAATCCCGAATTCTAGTCCCTCTGTAACTTCATGCTAGACGTTTTTGCAGTTAATTTAAATTGGAAAAAAGTCTTAAATCAAGTTACACAGGTTGTACTATATAGATGACCTTTATTGGGACCCTATTAAAACCGCTATAGTACCCTTATGGTGCCGTTATAGCCTTCTATTCAAAACTTTGTCAGCAATGCACACATAACAAGTAGCCAGCGGTAATATTTGTTCCACATCATGACGGTACACTTTCACTTGGAGCAGCTCTACTACTACAGTAAGGGTGGAAGAAGATTGCAATACTCCATATAGAGACATAGGCTGCTATGGTTGTAAATTGATAAACTATAGAACAATTCCAAATATAGGATATTGTCTACGCCCATGATTATTTTTTGGAAACTGCGATGTCTGTACTCCGCTTAAGAATTAGATAGGTCACCTCTTATATGGGCAATTTTCGAGTTGAGAAGTGAAATGGTGACCAATCACCAACCATAAAGATACATGAACAATGAATTTCTAAGTAGTGAACTGGTAATAGAATAAATTTATTAGGGCTATAGCACTGTTAAATCACACTATATCCCGCTAAATCCCTAATTGTCCTCCCTCGGTTAATGCAATATGTTTTTGATACATTAAGTTATAGATCTTAGACTATAAAGGTGTCCTATATTGATACCCTATTAAAAATGCTATAGTACATGATGTCCGCTACGCAACTTTATTCTTGTAGACTCGTGTTGGGCCTCCAAGCGCAGAGTTTTGTAGGACAGTAGTAATTTTCCCTCAAGTGGATGACCTAAGGTTTATCAATTCGTGGGAGGCGTAGGATGAAGATGGTCTCTCTCAAACAACCATGCAACCGAATAACAAAGAGTCTTTTGTGTCCCCAACACATCAAATACAATGGTAAATTGTATAGGTGCACTAGTTCGGCAAAGAGATGGTGATACAAGTGTAATACGAATAGTAGATATTGATTTTTGTAATAGGAACAATAAAAACCAGCAAGGTAGCAAGTAACAAAATTGAGCACAAATGGTATTGCAATGCTTGGAAACAAGGCCTAGGGTTCATACTTTCACTAGTACAATCTCTCAACAATGCTAACATAGTTGAATCATATAACAATCCCTCAACGTGCAATAAAGAATCACTCCAAAGTTCTTTTTTTAACTATTTACTGTAGAGCAACAGCCCCACAGTCCTTTTATTACAGAAATTTTTGCCCAGGCCTGTTTAAATCCGCTCCCACCGGGAGTCGAACCCAGGACCTGGGGTGCTACTAAGGTCGCTGCAACCACTAGGCTACAGGCCCGTTCGCCACTCCAAAGTTCTTATCTAGCAAAGAACATAAAATAAAATTGTTTGCAGGGTACGAAACCACCTCAAAGTTATCCTTTCCGATCGATTTAGTGAGCTATTCCTATAAGTATCACAAACAACCCTAGAGTTCGTACTAAAATAACACGATATGATAGACATCAACCAACTCTAATATCACCTAGATACTCCAATGTCACCACAATTATCCGTGAGTTGATGATACGATATGCATAAAAAAACTTCAGATTCAAAATATCCGATCCAACACAAAGAACTTCAAAGAGTGCCCCAAGATTTCTACCGGAGAAAGTAGGACGAAAACGTGCAACAACCCCTATGCATAGATTACCCCAATGTCACCTCGGGAATTCGCGAGTTGAGTGCCCAAACATACATCAAGTGGATCAATATAATATCCCATTGTCACCACGGGTATTCATATGCAAGACATACATCAAGTGTTCTCAAATCCAACAAAGTATTCAATCCGATAAAAGTAAAACCTCAAAGATAAAAATTCAATTCATCGCAACAAGATAGAAAGCGGAAAAACCATATGATCCAACTATATTATAACAAAGCTTGTGGTACATCAAGATCGTGCCAAATCAAGAACACGAGAGAGAGAGAGAGAGATCAAAAACATAGCTGCTAGTAAAAACGCTCAGCCCTGAGGGTGAACAACTCCATCCTCATCATGGAGACCGCCGGGATGTTGAAGATGACCTCCGGTGATGATTTCCTCCTACGGCAGAGTGCCAAAAAATGGCTCTAGATTGGATCGTGGAGGTGTAGAGGCTCGCGACAGCAGATTCCAAGTTCTAGGTTTTTTTCTGGGTTTTTTTGTATTTATAAGAATTTTTGGCGTTGGAATCACGCGAAGATGGGCCACGAGGTGCCCACTACCCACCAGCCCACCACTTTGGCACCTGGCGCACCCTGATGGGTAGTGGCCACCTCGTGGCTCTTATGGTCCTCCCACGAAGCTCCGGGGGTCTCTTTTGTTCAAAAAAATTGTCAAAAAGTTTCACTACATTTGGACTTCATTTGATATGGATTTTCTGGAAAACCAAAAACAAGCAGAAAACAACAATTGGCACTGGGCACTAGGTCAATATGTTAGTCCATTAAAATCATATAAAAGCCATATAAAAGTGCACCAAAATCATACAAAACTATAATATACATGTGATGTCTACTACACAACTTGTTCTTGTAGACTCGTGTTGGGCCTCCAAGCGCAGACTTTTGTAGGACAGTAGCAAATTTCCCTCAAGTGGATGACCTAAGGTTTATCAATCCGTGGGAGGCATAGGATGAAGATAGTCTCTCTCGAACAACCCTGCAACCAAATAACAAAGAGTCTCTTGTGTCCCCAACACACCAAATACAATGGTAATTTGTATAGGTGCACTAGTTCGGCGAAGACATGGTGATAAAAGCGTAGTAATGACAGTAGATATTGATTTTTGTAATAAGAACAATAGAAAACAGCAAGGTAGCAATTGATAAAACGGAACACAAACGTTATTGCAATGCTTGAACATGAGGCCTATGTCCGTACTTTTGCTAGTGCAATCTCTCAACAATGCTAATATAATTGGATCATATAACCATCCCTCACGTGTGATGAAGAATCACTCCAAATTTCTTATCTAGTGGAGAACATAAAAAGAAATTGTTTGTAGGGTACGTAACCACCTCAAAGCTATTTTTTCCGATCAATCTATCCTAGAGTTCCTACTAAAATAAAACAAAGCTATTCTTTCCGATCGATCTAACCAAGAGTTCATACTAAAATAACACCATATGAATCACATCAACCAACTCCAATGTCACCTAGATACTCCAATGTCACCGCGAGTATCCGTGAATTGATTATACGATATGCATCAAACAATTTCAGATTCATAATACTCAATCCAACACAAAGAACCTCAAAGAGTGCCCCAAGATTTCTACCGGAGAAACAAAAGACGAGAACGTGCATCAACCCCTATGCATAGATTACCCCAATGTCACCTCGGCAATCCGCGAGTTGAGTGCCAAAACACATATAAAGTGAATCAAAATGATACCCCATTGTCACCACAGGTATTCATAGCAAGACATACATCAAGTGTTCTCAAATCCATAAAAGTATTCAATCCGATAAAACAAAATCTAAAAAGGAAAACTCAATTCATCAGAAGATAGAGAGGGGAAAACACCATATGATCCGACTATATTTACAAAGCCCGCGATACATCAAGATCGTGACATCTCAAGAACACGAGAGAGAGAGAGAGATTAAACACATAGCTACTAGTACAAACCCTCAGCCCCGAGGCTGGACTACTCCCTCCTCATCATGGTGGCCGCCGGGATGATGAAGATGGCCACCGGTGATGATTTCCCCCTCCGGCGGAGTGCCGGAACGGGGTCTAGATTGGTTTTTTGTGGCTACAGAGGCTTGCGGTGGCGGAACTTTGGATCTAGGGTTACCACGAGGGTTTTTGGAATATTTGACAATTTATAGGGAGAAGAGGGGGTGCGGGAGGCCACCGAGGTGGGCACAACCCACCAGGGCGCGCCTGGTCGGCCAAGCGCGCCCAGGTGGGTTGTCTCCCCTCGGGGGACCCCTGTGGTACTTCTCTGGCCCATCCTGGGTGTTCTGGTCCATAAAAAATGTCCAAAAAGGTTCGCTGCGTTTGGACTCTGTTTGGTATTAATTTTCTGCAATGTAAAAAACAAGCAAAAAACAGCAACTGGCACTGGGCACTATGTCAATAGGTTAGTCCCAAAAAATGATATAAAGTTGCTATAAAATGATATTAAGACATCCAAGAATATAATATAACAGCATGAATACTTCGTAAATTATAGATACGTTGGAGACGTATCAACATCCCCAAGCTTAATTCCTACTCGTTCTCGAGTAGGTAAATGATAAAAAGAAATAATTTATGAAGTGTGAATACTAGCAAAGCGCACAAGTTTGATTAATGACAATTTCAATCACTTTTCCTAGCATCATAACAACAATTCTTTCTTATAAAATTTCTCATGTTAAAGTAGCAACCAATCCACATGTTAAGGTTCAAAGAATGAATTATCTTGAAACTCAACAACCTATGTTCTCGGTCACCAAGCAATAGCAATTCAACATATTCAACAAAGTTTAAGTAAGAGCTCCGCATACTCAATCATCATATAGTCTTCCATGATTGCTATTACTCAAAGCATATTATTAGAACAAAGGGCATCCATCGAACACAGAGAAAGATAGGGGCTTAATATTTCGCCTCCCAACTCATTTATCATAGAGATAATTGTCAACAATAATAAATCATGATCAAATATATTTGACTGGTCATATGTGCCTAGATCTTTCCCCACCACATGATGCTTGCCAACTAGAGAATAATTGAGGTTGAAATGAGAATTTATACTATTAACTCTTTGCATAAAAGTAAATACTGAAAAGTAAAAGATAGGCCCTTCGCAGAGGGAAGCAGAGGTTGCCATGTGCTTTTTATTTGGATGCCCAAGCTCTTACTGCAAAGGAACATCACTTTATATTTCCCCTTATGATGGCAACCTTTATTATGCAATCCGTCGCTTTTATTACTTTGCCATCACAAGTTCGTACAATGCTCAATTTTCCCTTACAGTAAAATATCAAACATATTTAGGAGCAATTTTTATTGCTTTATGCACCGATGACAACTTACTTGAAGGATCTTATTCAATCCATAGGTAGGCATGGTAGACACTCATGGCAAGAAACTGGTTTTTAGGGTTTTTTGGATGCACAAGTAGTATCTCTACTTAGTACGAATTTTTGGCTAGCAAAAGATCCTAGGCAAACACCACATGTTCGAGGATCCATAACAATATAACTTCTATGCAAATATACCCAAACATAAATCATTACGTTGTCTTCCTTGTCCAACTTCAACTAATTTGCTCAAGTTTGAAAATAATTAATGGGTATTCACAATCATAGAAGATGTCCAAGATAATATATTTGCATGTGGAAGTTCTCTTCCTTATAGTAATCATTCATGAATTGCTTGTATGACCAATATTGTGATTGTCAAGCTTCAAAAGATTTCATTTTCTAAACCCAATGTGAAGCTACTACTAGGCATGATATGAACATATAATTTCAACTTCATGATATTTAATTCATTCAAAAATTTACTTATAGGATATAAGTGAAGCACGAGAGTAAATGACAAACTACTCCAAAAAGATATAAGTGAAGATCAAGCGAGTAGTTAAGTAAATATAGGTAGCTGATTGTGGACTCTCTTTTAATTAAAAACTTTCAGATCTAAGTATCTTATTAAAACAACAAGCAAAACAAAATAAAATTACATCCCAAGAATAGCACAACTAATGTGAAGAAGCAAAAACTTAGGCTCAACTGATACTAACCGATAATTGTTGATGAAGAAAGGTGGGATGCCTACCGGGGCATCCCCAAGCTTAGATGCTTGAGACTTCTTGAAATATTATCTTGGGGTGCGTTGGGCATCCCCAAGCTTGAGCTTTTGCGTCTCCTTAATTCCTTTCATATCATGGTTTCCTTAAATCTTAAAAACTCCATCCACACAAAACTCAACAAGAACTCGTGAGATAAGTTAGTATAAACCAATGCAAAAACCTTATCATTCTCTACTGCACAAATCAAAAAAATTATTATTTAACACTGCATACTAAATGCCTCTGCATATTTAATACTCCTATCATCAAATAGAATCATTAAACAAGCAAACATATGCAAACAATGCAAACATAACAGCAATCTGCCGAAACAGTACAGTCTGTAAAGAATGCAAGAGTATCAATACTTATTTAGCTCCAAAAATTATTAAAATTTACCACACAGTAGAAAATTTATCAGAGCTTATTGTGCAAAATTTTTAAACATTTTGTCACATTCTGACTTTTCTCGGGAATTTTTGCAACATCGATAAACTTTCTGTTTTGAAACAGCAACTCATATACTTGCAAAATAAGCATGGTGAAGGCTATCCTTGACATTTTTATTGAAATGAAAGATGCAAAACATTATTCTAAATATCATCAAGAAAATAAAAATAAAATAAAATGATGCTCCCAGCAAAACACATATCATGTGACGAATAAAAATATAGCCTCAAGTAAGGTTACCGATAATGTTGGAGATGAAAGAGGGGATGCCTTCCGGGGCATCCCCAAGCTTAGTTGCTTGGATCTTCCTTGGACATTAACTTGGGGTGTCTTGGGAATCCCCAAGCTTAGGGTCTTCTCACTCCCTATTCTCGTCATATTGACATCTCACCCAAAACTTGAGAACTTCAATCACACAAAACTTAACGGAACTTCGTGAGATAGGTTAGTATGGTAAGGAGCAAACGATTTCACTTTGTTACTGTCAAAGACAAGATTCGTAATTGTTTACACACAATTCCTACTGTAGAATATCATTTCCACAATTTATATTGAACAATATAAGCCATAGAAACTAGAAAAGAAGCAAACTATGCATTGAAAATAGAATCTGTCAAAAACAGAACAGTCTGTAGTAATCGGTACCCCAACCATATTTCTGCTACTCCAAAAATTCTGAAAACTTAGCACAACGTAGTAAATTTGTATATCTATCACCTGTAAAAAGTTCAGATCAAAAGCATGTTCCAGTGAATTTTCAAAATTCCTAGACTGAGCGCAAAAGGTTCTGTTTTTGGACAGAATCAAGTCAACTATCATCCACGCTATCCCAAAGGCGTTACTTGGCACTTTATTGAAACAAAAGCAATAAAACATGATTACTACAGTAGCATAATCATTTGAACACACAAAAACAGTAGGTAAAAGTGTTGAGTTGTCTGCCAACAAGCGCTTTTCTTTAATGCCTTTTAGCTAGGCATGATGATTTCAATGACGCTCAAATCAAAGATAAGAATTGAAACACAAAGAGGGCATCATGAAGCATATGAATAGCACATTTAAGTCTAACCCACTTCCTATGCATAGGGATTTTGTGAGCAAACAACTTATGGGAACAAGAATCAACTAGCATAGGAAGGCAAAGCAAGCAAAATTTCAAGATTTTCAAGAGAGTGAAAATTAAAATCATGATGACAAGTTTCATGGTTATCATTATTCTTCATAGCACACATGTCATCACCATAATCATCACAGGTTGCAATTTGTTATCATAGTTAATTGAAGCCTCATCCAAAATGGTGGATTCATCACTAAACAAAGTCACGACCTCTCCAAATCCACTATCGTCATTAGAATCATCATAAATAGGAGGCATGCAATCATAATAACAAATTTGCACATCAAATCTTGGGGGACTAAAAATATCATCTTCATCAAACATAGCATCCCCAAGCTTATGGATTTGCATATCATTAGCATCATGGATATTCAAACAGTTCATACTAACAACATTGCAATCATGCTCATCATTTAAACCAAACATTCTATTGAATTCTTCTTCTATGTATTGAGGACAATTTTCCTTTCCATCATTTTCACGAATTACATTATAAAGATGAATAATACGATGCAACCTCAATTCCATTTTTTTAGTTTTCTTTTATAAACCAAATTAGTGATAAAACAAGAAACTAAAAGATTCGATTGCAAGACCTAAAGATATACCTTCAAGCACTCACCTCCCCGGCAACGGCGCCAGAAAAGAGCTTGATGTCTACTACACAACTTGTTCTTCTAGACTCGTGTTGGTCCTCCAAGAGCAGAGTTTTGTAGGACAGTAGTAAATTTTCCTCAAGTGGATGGACTAAGGTTTATCAATCCGTGGGAGGCGTAGGATGAAGATAGTCTCTCTCGAACAACCCTACAACAAAATAACAAAGAGTCTCTTGTGTCCCCAACACACCAAATACAATGGTAATTCGTATAGGTGCACTAGTTCGGCGAAGAGATGGTGATAAAAGTGTAGTAATGACAGTATATATTGATTTTTGTAATAATAACAATAAAAACAGCAAGGTAGCAATTGATAAAACGGAGCACAAACGGTATTGCAATGCTTGAACATGAGGCGTAGGGTTCGTACTTTCGCTAGTGCAATCTCTCAACAATGCTAATATAATTGGATCATATAACCATCCCTCACGTGCGATGAAGAATCACTCCAAAGTTCTTATCTAGTGGAGAACATAAGAAGAAATCGTTTGTAGGATATGAAACCACCTCAAAGCTATTCTTTCCGATCAATCTATCCTAGAGTTCCTACTAAAATAACACGAAGCTATTCTTTCCGATCGATCTAACCATGAGTTCGTACTAAAATAACACCATATGATACACATCAACCAACCCTAATGTCACCTAGATACTCCAATGTCACCACGAGTATCCGTGAGTTGATTATGGAATATGCATCAAAAAAATTCAGATTCATAATACTCAATCCAACACAAAGAACCTCAAAGAGTGCCCCAAGATTTCTACTGGAGAAACAAAAGACGAGAACGTGCATCATCCCGTCTGCGTAGATTACCGCAATGTCACCTCGGCAATCCGCGAGTTGAGTGCCAAAACACATATCAAGTGAGTCAATATGATACCCCATTGTCACCACGCGTATTCATAGCAAGACATACATCAAGTGTTCTCAAATCCATAAAAGTATTCAATCCGATAAAACGAAATCTCAAAGGGAAAACTCAATTCATCACAAGATAGAGAGGGGAAAACACCATAGGATCTGACTATATTAACAAAGCCTGTGATACATCAAGATCGTGACATCTCAAGAACACGAGAAAGAGAGAGATTAAACACATAGCTACTGGTAGAAACCCTCAACCCTGAGGGTCGACTACTCCCTCCTCATCATGGTGGCCGCCGGGATGATGAAGATGGCCACCGGTGATGATTTCCCTCTCCGACAGAGTGGCGGAACGGGGTTTAGATTGGTTTTTCGTGGCTACAGAGGCTTGCGGTGGCGGAACTTCTGATCTAGTGTTACCCCGAGGGTTTTTGGAATATTTGACAATTTATAGGGCGAAGAGGGGGTGCGGAGGCCACCGAGGTGGGCACAACCCACCAAGGCGCGCCTGGACCCCTAGGCGCGCCCAGGTGGATTGTGCCCCCCTCGGTGCACCCCTCTGGTACTTCTCTTGCCCATCCTGGGTGTTCTGGTCTGTAAAAAATCTCCAAAAAGTTTCGCTACGTTTGGACTCAGTTGGGTATTGATTTTCTGCGATCTAAAAAACAAGCAACAAATAGCAACTGGCACTGGGCACTATGTCAATAGGTTAGTCCCAAAAAATGATATAAAGTTGCTATAAAATAAATGTAAAACATCCAAGAATGATAATATAACAGCATGAATACTTCATAAATTATAGATACGTTCGAGACGTATCAACATGGCATGAATACTTCATAAATTAAAGATACGTTGGAGACGTATCAGTACAATTATGACGTCGTTATAGCCTGATATTCAAAACCTCGTGAGCAATGCGGACATAGCAAGTAGCCAACGTTAATATTTTGACCACATCATGAAGGTACACATTCATCGGGAGTAGTTCGACTACTACAGTAAGAGTGGAAGAAGATTTTAATACTCCATATGGAGACATAGGCTGCGATGTCTGACCTTCGGCTAAGATTTATATATGTCAACTCTCATTTGGTCAATTTTCTAGCCGAGACATGAAAAGCTGACCAACCGCCAACCATGCAGATACATGAACAATGAAAGTGTAAGTATTGAACTATGGTAACCAAATAAATTAACTATAGCTCCATTAAATCCTGCTATATCCCGCTAAAACCCCTAACTGTACCACATCTATAACTTAATGCAAGACATTTATGGAGTTTAATTTAAACTTCAAAAAAGTCTTACATTAAGTTACAGAGGTTGTACTATATACATGTCTTTTGTTGGGACCCTGGTAAAAACACTGTAGTTCCCTTATGGAGTCATTATGGCCTACTATCTAAGACTTTGTGAGGAATGCACACATAGCAAGTAGTCATCAACAATATTTGGACCACATCACAAAGGTAACCTTTCACTAGGAGCACTTTTACTACCAAAGTAAGAGTGGAGGAAGATTGTAATACTCCATATGGAGACATAGGTTGCTAGGGATGTAAATTGTTAAACTATAGAACAATTCCAAATAGAGGATATATTGTATGCTCATGATTACTTTTTGGAGACTGCAATGTTTGAGCTCCGCCTAAGATTTAGATAGGTCACCTCTAAAATTGACAATTTGCTAGTTAAGAAGTGAAAACCTGACCAGACAGAAACCCTATGGATAGATGAACAATGAAAGTACAAGTACTGAACTACGGTAATAGTACTGAAATACGGTACAAGTACTGAAACGTATAGGCCACATCAGAAAGGTACACTTTCACTGGGAGCAGTTCTACTACTACAGTAAGAGTGAAGGAAGACTGTAATACTCCATATGCAGACATAGGCTACAAGGGGTGTAAATATTGAAAATATAGAAAAATTACATATAGAGGATATCCTGTATGCCCATGATTATTTTTTGGAAACTGCTAGGTTGGAACTTAGCCTAATATTTAGATAGGTCACCTCTCATATGGATAATTTGCTAGTTGAGAAGTGAAAAGAAGACCAATCACCAACCATACAGATAGATGAACAATGAAAGTCTAAGTAGTGAGCATCGCTAAATCATGCTATATCGCGCTGAAATCCCAAATTGCACTCCCACTGTAAAATAATGGAATACGTTTTTGCTACATTAAGTTATGGAGGTTGTACTATATAGACATCCTTTATTGATACCCTATTAAAAATGCTATAGTCACTACAGGAATCAGCTACTTTGCCATCTGCCATGACAGGCGGCAAAGGCAAGGATGGCGGACGGCAAAGGCCTTTGCCGTCTGCCGCGGACGGCAAAAGGCTCCGGCCAAGTAGGCATCGGTAAAGAGCTTCTTTGCCATCAGCGGCGGACGGCAAAGAAAGCCGACGGCAATAAATTCGCTGTAAGTTCGTTAGGTGGCTAACGGCAGTCTTTGCCGTCCGTGGCTGATGGCAAAGAGCATCAAGCCTTTGCCGTCTGCCACTATAGGCAAACTGACCAAATGGGTCAGCTGCCAGGAAGCACATGTGGTTGCCACGTGGCTTCTTTGCCGTCCGCCGCGGACGGCAAAGAGCCCGTTGCCGTCGGTGGCAGACGGCAAAGAGCCTGCATTGCCTCTTTTTTCTGTTTTTTCTTATACCCAACCATTTTCACAGCAAATAGATGATACATATATATTTTTCACATGGCAAGTTCATAGCAAACATATGAGATATCCAACACATATAATTTCATCATACATGCATAGTTCCATCAACCATACATAGCAAGTTCCACATACATGCATCCAACCATACATATTACAATAGTGTCATCCTACCATACATGCATAGTTCATCGATACAAAAGAAACATAGTTCATCCAAACAAGCACTCCATCTATGCTAGCTTCCGTGAAGCGAATGAATTCTGCAAAATGGGAAATAAGAAAGTTAAAAGAAGAAGAAGAAGAAAATGAAGAAGAAGAAGAATATATGACATTTATGAGCTAATTTAGGTGAAATTGATCGTTTGTGAGCTAACTTAGGTGAAATGGATCGTTTATGAGCTAACCTAGGTGAAATGGATCGCTTAGGAGCTAACTTAGGTAAAATGCATCATTTTAGAGCTAACCTAGGTAAGATGGATCATTTATGAGCTAAGTAAGGTAAAATGGGTCATTTTAGAGCTAACTTGGGTAAAATGGATCATTTATGAGCTAAGTAAGGTAAAATGGGTCATTTTAGAGCTAACTTGGGTAAAATGGATCGTTTATGATCTAACTAAGGTAAAATGGATCATTTTAGAACTAACTTCGGTAAAATGGATCGTTTATGAGCTAACTAAGCTAATTATGCCATTTTTGACATAAGTAAGCTAACACTAGTAGAAAAAGGGTCAAATGTGAAGCACATTAGTGCCGGTTTGATTTTGAGCCGGCACTAATGTGTCCATTAGTGCCGGTTCCAATGGCTTGGCGGGCGGAGATCATTAGTACCGGTTCATGAGGAACCTTTTGTACCGGTTCGTGTCACGAACCGGTACTAATGATGTTGCGTCAGGCTGTGGTCAGGCTGGGGCCCTACGGGCACCTTTAGTACCGGTTCGTGCCATGAACCGGTACTATAGTTTCTTAGTAAGCTGTTTTTTAGTCCCACCTCGCGAAGAGAGAGGCAGTAGGAGCGGTTTATAAGCCCTGAGTGCAGAGACGATGAAGGAGAGGCGCAATGCTCATCTGCACGTTGCTTAGCTTTAAGCCTTGAGGAATAGTGTAGACTTCACGGAGCTATGTGTAGTGCAGTTTGCACTATTCCGAAAGGCTTGAAGCTAATTAACGAGCATTGTGCCTCGTTTTTATCTTTAATAACTTATTACCACTCCGGACTTCTTGTGTTACGGCAAAAACTGGACGCACTTCGTGTACAAACTAGACAATCTCTTTCGAAGTATCAGGGTTTCTGACGAGAACTCATCACTGGACGCACTTCGTGTACAAACTGGACAATCTCTTTCGAAGTATCAAGGTTTCTGACGAGAACTCATCTGTTACATGGGCACTTCATTTTTTAAAACTTATTACAACTCCAGACTTTTTTGCGTTCCGTACACACCATTCAAAGTGACGTCATCAATTTCCAACACGTTCTGACATCATTTGTTGTTTTTCAGTCATTTGAACTCCAGCCTATTTTTGCATTCAGTAAGCATCATTCAAAGCGACATCATCAATTTCCAACACGTTCTAACATCATTAGCTGTTTTTCAGTCATTTACCGATTTGTTTAGAGAGCTAAAGGACAGTGAAATTGAAAATCACTACAAAATGAACTCTGAAAATGTTGGAACTTGGCAAGGTATCATCATTTCGCCCGCATAGCATGTGCAAAAGAGTAGAGAGGGTCACGGCGAAAACTGGACGCACCTCGTGTACAAACTGGACAATCTCTTTAAGAGTATCAGGGTTTCGGACGAGAACTCATCTGTTACATGGGCACTTCAATGTTTTTCTAAACTTATTTGAACTCCAGCCTATTTTTGCGTTCAGTATGCATCATTCAGAGCGACGTCATCAATTTCCAACACATTCCGACATCATTTGCTGTTTTTCAGTCATTTACCGA
>NC_057814.1:622602277-622604511 GCF_018294505.1 Triticum aestivum
TTCAAAGCGACGTCATCAATTTCCAACACGTTCTGACATCATTTGCTGTTTTTCAGTCATTTACCAATTTGTTTAGAGAGCTAAATGACGGTGAAATTGAAAATCACTACAAAATGAACTCTGAAAATGTTGAAACTTGGCATGGTATCATCATTTCGCCCGCATAGCATGTGCAAAAGAGTAGAGAGGGTCACGGCAAAAACTGGACGCACCTTGTGTACAAACTGGACAATCTCTTTCGAAGTATCAGGGTTTCGGACGAGAACTCATCTGTTACACGGGCACTGCAATGTTTTTTAAACTTATCTGAACTCCAGCCTATTTTTGCGTTCAGTATGCATCTTTCAAACCGACGTCATCAATTTCCAACACGTTCTGACATCATTTGTTGTTTTTCAGTCATTTACCGATTTGTTTAGAGAGCTAAATGACGGTGAAATTGAAAATAACTACAAAATGAATAGCAGAAAATAAATAATGCAGAAAAGAAAAAAAACTATATAATATTTTTATATTCACAAAGAAACTAAATACAGCAAAAAAATTACTTAGAAATAAATAGAAGAAAATTATATAAAAAATTGTTGGGGCGCTGCCCGCTGGTCCTACCAACCCTAGGGTTTGCAAATACAGGCCCAGAAGGGCCAGCAGGCTCAACGGGCAGCGCGCCAAAGTTAGGCCCAGAAGCCTGCTATAGAGAGGAGTTCGAGACAGCAGCCGCGTCGGGGCATTTAAACTGGTACGGACGCCCCTCGGCTAGCGAGGTGGGACTAAACTTGCCCGCACCGCTCCTGCGCCAGCGCACACCTTTAGTACCGGGTCGTGGCTCCAACTGCCATGGTATCATCATTTCGCCCGCATAGCATGTGCAAAAGAGTAGAGTGGGTCACGGCGAAAACTGGACGCACCTCGTGTACAAACTGGACAATCTCTTTCGAAGTATCAGGGTTTCAGACGAGAACTCATCTGTTACACGGGAACTTCAATGTTTTTTAAACTTATTTGAACTCCAGCCTATTTTTGCGTTCAGTATGCATCTTTCAAAGCGACATCATCAATTTCCAACACGTTCTGACATCATTCGCCGGTTTTCAGTCATTTACCGATTTGTTTAGAGAGCTAAATGTCGGTGAAATTGAAAATCACTACAAAATGAACTCTGAAAATGTTGGAACTTGGCATGGTATCATCATTTCGCCCGCATAGCACGTGCAAAATAGTATAGAGGGTCACGGCAAAAATTGGACGCACCTCGTGTACAAACTGGACAATCTCTTTCGAAGTATCAGGGTTTCGGACGAGAACTCATCTGTTACACAGGCACTTCAATGTTTTTGTAAACTTATTTGAACTCCAGCCTATTTTTGCATTCAGTATGCATCTTTCAAAGCGACGTCATCAATTTCCAACACGTTCTGACATCATTTGCTGTTTTTCAGTCATTTACCGATTTGTTTAGAGAGCTAAATGACGGTGAAATTGAAAATCACTACAAAATGAACTCTGAAAATGTTGGAACTTGGCATGGTATCATCATTTCGCCCGCATAGCATGTGCAAAAGAGTAGAGAGGGTCACGGCGAAAACTGGACGCACCTCGTGTACAAACTGGACAATCTTTTTCGGAGTATCAGGGTTTCGGACGAGAACTCATCCGTTACACGGGCACTTCAATGTTTTTTAAACTTATTTGAACTCCAGCCAATTTTTGCGTACAATATGCATCTTTCAAAGCGGCGTCATCAATTTCCAACACGTTCTGACATCATTTGCTGTTTTTCAGTCATTTACCGATATGTTTAGGGAGCTAAATGACGGTGAAATTAAAAATCACTACAAATGAACTCTCAAAATGTTGGAACTTGGCATGGTATCATCATTTCGCCCGCATAGCATGTGAAAAAGAGTAGAGAGGGTCACGGCAAAAACTGGACGCACCTCGTGTACAAACTTGACAATCTCTTTCGGAGTATCAGGGTTTCGGACGAGAACTCATCTGTTACACGGGCACTGCAATGTTTTTTAAACTTATCTGAACTCCAGCCTATTTTTGCGTTCAGTATGCATCATTCAAAGCGACGTCATCAATTTCCAACACGTTCTGACATCATTTGCTGTTTTTCAGTCATTTACCAATTTGTTTAGAGAGCTAAATGACGGTGAAATTGAAAATCACTACAAAATGAACTCTGAAAATGTTGAAACTTGGCATGGTATCATCATTTCGCCCGCATA
>NC_057814.1:622669163-622670417 GCF_018294505.1 Triticum aestivum
ATCTTTCAAAGCGACGTCATCAATTTCCAACACGTTCTGACATAATTTGCTGTTTTTCAGTCATTTACCGATTTCTTTAGAGAGCTAAATGAC
Organism: Triticum aestivum; assembly: GCF_018294505.1. Taxonomy (NCBI): domain Eukaryota; kingdom Viridiplantae; phylum Streptophyta; class Magnoliopsida; order Poales; family Poaceae; genus Triticum; species Triticum aestivum. The sequence continues at coordinate 622,669,257 of NC_057814.1, forward strand.
GGTGAAATTGAAAATCACTATAAAATGAACTCTGAAAATGTTGGAACTTGGCATGGTATCATCATTTCGCCCGCATAGCATTAGCAAAAGAGTAGAGAGGGTCACGGCGAAAACTGGACGCACCTCGTGTACAAACTGGACAATCTCTTTCGGAGTATTAGGGTTTCGGACGAGAACTCATCTGTTACACGGGCACTTCAATGTTTTTTAAACTTACTTGAACTCCAGCTTATTTTTGCGTTCAGTATGCATCTTTCAAAGTGACGTCATCAATTTCCAACACGTTCTGACATCATTTGCTGTTTTTCAGTCATTTACCGATTTGTTTAGAGAGCTAAATGATGCTGAAATTGAAAATCACTACAAAATGAATAGCAGAAAATAAATAATGCATAAAATAAAAAAAACTATATAATTTTTTATATTCACAAAGAAACTAAATACAGCAAAAAAAATACTCGGAAATAAGTAGAAGAAAATTATATAAAAAATTGTTGGGGCGCTGCCCGCTGGGCCTGCCAACCCTAGGGTTTGCAAATACAGGCCCAGAAGGGCCAGCAGGCTCAACGGGCAGCGCGCCAAAGTTAGGCCCAGAAGCCTGCTATCGAGAGGAGTTCAAGACAGCAGCCGCGCCGGGGCTTTTAAACGGGTACGGGCGACCCTCGGCTAGCGAGGTGGGACTAAACTTGCCCGCACCGCTCCTGCGGCAGCGCACACCTTTAGTACCGGGTCGTGGCTCCAACCGGCATGGTATCATCATTTCGCCCGCATAGCATGTGCAAAAGAGTAGAGAGGGTCACAGCGAAAACTGGACGCACCTCGTGTACAAACTGGACAATCTCTTTCAAAGTATCAGGGTTTCGGACGAGAACTCATCTGTTACACGGGCACTTCAATGTTTTTTAAACTTAATTGAACTCCAGCCTATTTTTGAGTTCAGTATGCATCTTTCAAAGCGACGTCATTAATTTCCAACACGTTCTGACATCACTTGCTGTTTTTCAGTCATTTACCGATTTGTTTAGAGAGCTAAATGATGGTGAAATTGAAAATCACTACAAAATGAACTCTGAAAATGTTGGAACTTGGCATGGTATCATCATTTCGCCCGCATAGCATGTGCAAAAGAGTAGAGAGGGTCACGGCGAAAACTGGACGCAC
>NC_057814.1:622673391-622674454 GCF_018294505.1 Triticum aestivum
TGAGCTATTCCTGTTGCTTCACGATATATCACAAACACCTGAGGTGAGATTTATTGCATCCCCGTGGGCCAACACTTTGTCCACTATGCAAGTTACCTCGTTACCGGTTTTGTTCTCTTTTCTCGTTTCATGTTCCGGCATCCCCGTGATCAAATCACAAAGTGTCTGGCCAGACGATGATGGACACCGTAACACCGAGAGGGCCCGAGTATATCTCTCCATCGTCGGAGGAGCAAATCCCAATCTCGAGCTATCAAGTTACTTAACATACTTTCCCATGAACCCGTAAGCCGCCGTAATAGCCATCCAGTTACGGATGACGTTTAACAAACCCCAAAGTTCATGAAGCAAGCATGAAGAAACTCGATACTCTCATGGTCTAAGGAATTATGCAAACATTAACTATCTCTGTGTTATAAACCATTAACTTGTGACGAATGTATCTCATAGCATAACATCAATCCGGGTCGATTCAACACAAATGTTCTCTTAACATTGTGCCCTCAAAGTTGCTGGCATAGACATGCCCATGATCAGGAAAACAGAGCCATCATGCAACACTTGAGCTAGTCTTAGAGGCCAGACTAGGAATACTACTTACCGTTTATTATTCCACACGTGCATATGAGTCTTCCTCCGAGCCTCGTGGATATTGCAGACTCGAGAATCATTGCAGTTATAGCATGGAACATAAACATAATATGAACTCGGAGATAAATAATATCATTTATTATTGCCTCTAGGGCATATCTCCTACAGCGCCGTCCCCGTCGCATCGCCGTCTCGCGCCGCCGCCCGTATGCCGCCGCCCCCCGCTCGTACACACACACACATACACACATACACACACACACAGACACACACACACACACACACATATTGTTTTTACTTATTTTCTGTTTTCTGTTGTTTAGATTAATGTTAGATAAATTACGTAGATAAGAATGTTAGAATGTTAATGTTAGATGAATTATATGGAAAAGATGTTAAATCTTAATGTCAATTTTAGATGAATTAGCTAGATATTAATTAGGTATATATATGAGATTTGAACTAGTTGAAT
>NC_057814.1:622675958-622677108 GCF_018294505.1 Triticum aestivum
GGTGAAATTGAAAATCACTACAAAATGAACTCTGAAAATGTTGGAACTTGGCATGGTATCATCATTTCGCCCGCATAGCATGTGCAAAAGAGTAGAGAGGGTCACGGCGAAAACTGGACGCACCTCTTGTACAAACTGGACAATCTCTTTCGGAGTATCAGGGTTTCGGACGAGAACTCATCTGTTACACGGGCACTTCAATGTTTTTTAAACTTATTTGAACTCCAGCCTATTTTTGCGTTCAGTATGCATCTTTCAAAGCGACGTCATCAATTTCCAACACGTTCTGACATCATTTGCTGTTTTTCAGTCATTTACCGATTTGTTTAGAGAGCTAAATGACGGCGAAATTGAAAATCACTACAAAATGAATAGCAGAAAATAAATAATGCAGAAAAGAAAAAAACTATATAATTTTTTTTATATTCACAAAGAAACTAAATACAGCAAAAAAATCGGAAATAAATGGAAGTAAATTATATAAAAAATTGTTGGGGCGCTGCCCGCTGGGCCTGCCAACCCTAGGGTTTGCAAATACACGCCCAGAAGGGCCAGCAGGCTCAACGGGCAGCGCGCCAAAGTTATGCCCAGAAGCCTGCTATAGAGAGGAGTTCGAGACAGCAGCCGCGCCAGGCTTTTAAACTAGTGCGGGTGCCCCTCGGCTAGCATGGTGGGACTAAACTTGCCCGCACCGCTCCTGCGGCAGCGCACACCTTTAGTACCGGGTCGTGGCTCCAACCGGCATGGTATCATCATTTCGCCCGCATAGCATGTGCAAAAGAGTAGAGAGGGTCACCGTGAAAACTGGACGCACCTCGTGTACAAACTGGACAATCTCTTTCGAAGTATCAGGGGGCCTTTAGTACCGGTTGGAGCCACGAACAGGTACTAAAGGGGCAGTTTCCCGCCCCTTGGCCTGGCGAAAATTGGCCTTTAGTACCGGTTGGAGGCTCCAACCGGTACTAAAGGCCCCTCCTATATATATGGCACTTCCGAAAAATTCAGTTTCATCGACCACCACTTCTTCTCCAACTACTTGGCGCGACATCGCCGCCGCCCTCGCCGCCCCCGCCGCACGCCATCGCCGCCGCCGCCCGTCGTCGCCATCACCGCCGTCGCCATCACCGCCCGTCGTCGCCGTCACCGCCGT
>NC_057814.1:622677940-622683348 GCF_018294505.1 Triticum aestivum
AGTTGAACTAGTTGAATTAGTAGAACTAGTTTATTTTTAGTAAGAAAATTTAGGTATATCAGATTTCATGATCTAATTAAAATATTACTATATATATAGCTACTTTATATATTTTAGTAAGAAAATTAATAGAACTAGTTTATTTTTAGTAAATTCTTAGTTGAATTAGTTGAATTAATAGAACTAGTTTATTTTTAGTAAGAAAATTTAGATATCTGAGATTTGATGATCTAATTAAAATATTACTATATGGAACTAGCTACTTTATTTTAGTAAGAAAATTAATAGAACACGTTTATTTTTATTAAATGCTTAGTTGAATTAGTTGAATTAATAGAACTAGTTGAACTAATAGAAGTAGTTGAATTAGTTGAATTAATAGAACTAGTAAGTGTTTAATGTTTCACCTATATGAACGTAGGAAATGTCGTCTGACGACGAAAAAGATTTCATTAAGTGCGAATTCTGTGAAGACCAGCGCGGCCTGTGCGACAGAAATTTACTTGTTGATGATAGGCGCTTCAGCATCAAGCTGGATGAGACCTTCGAAGTGGATACAGTAAGTCACAACGACAAGTCTTTTTTTCGTAATTAAGCATTACTTATATATGCTTCATTTGCTTCAACTTATAATTTTAAATTTTCACTATTCTACTAGCGCATCCCCTGCCATGCAAGAATTTTTGTCTTGGATAAGATAGGTTTCAGTGCTATGGAAACTATGGAGGTAAAGAGGGTTTACCTGAAGACCGAGCATGCTGGTTATACTTTTAACGTCAAATTATACAATGAAGACACGTACACCTATTTTGAATGCAAAACTTGGCAAGCACTATGCAAGGCTTATGCATTTGAGCCTGATGTGGTTATCACCTTTGATATTCGTCCGGAAGATGATATTGAAGGTAATAGAGACATCTGGGTCGATGTGCAGACGCCTCCAGTTCTACCATTATGTGAGTTCCTCAACCATATTTATGTCTTTGATATTGTTTATTCAAAAATAGTTGACAACTAATTTCTATTGACAGCTTATTTTCATTCAAGCAAACATGTCTGGCGCTTGGTAGACAGGACCTACTACTGTCCTGGAGCTGAACTAAACTACGAGGAGATAAGTCATTATGTTTCATGGCTTGAGGATCTTGATGCTGTTAAGAGAAATGATTTTCCTGAATTTGAAAATCTTAGTACTCAAAACGTGCGACCAATAGTGATCGTATTAAACTACGGTCACATGTATTTAGGAAAGATGGTAAGATTTTTACTATTAGTCCTCAGTGCATCTTTTGCATACATTATTTTTCAAGCAAAACTTTCATTGCTAAGTATATTAATTACTATACGATGTTCTTCAACAGGGACTCCCGATGACAGTTGTGCCTCAGTGGATCGAGACTAAAGGTCACATGTCAATTGTTAGCTTACGGCTAAGATATCCTACAGTGCACATGAGTGCATTCAGGATTTCTGAAAGCGATGAATGCTTAATAGTGAAAGATTGGAGCAAAATTGTTAACGATCGTAAAGAAGTACTAGGGGGCAGCAATCAGAAGCGCAGCTCACGATTAGGAGACAGGTTCATCTGCATGCTCCAATATGATGAATCAGGAGAGCTATACATGTTCTATGCTATTTTACCTGAGAGAGAGCAGCAGGAGTGATTTAGCTAGTTATGATGCTCTTAGTACTTGTTGTCCTCTCATGCGTGTCCGTGTTCTTCGTCCTGAACTTAATCTCAAAGAGTGATTTGCTTTTGTGGTGTTATGAACACTTATAATATGATGATGATGATGATGATGATGATGATGATGAGTTATTATATCATTTATGAAAGAAACCGCATATTAGTTTCAACTGGATGGATCCTAGCTAAGTGATCAAGTATATGCCATATCCATATTACTTAGATCACTAAGTGATCAAGTATATGCCATATCCATATTACTTAGATCACTAAGTGATCAAGTAATATGGATATGGCATATACTTGATCACTTAGCTAGGATCCACATGCATCCAATCGAAACTAATCCGCTGTACTTTCACCTGATGATTTAACAACTCATTATAATGTAAAACAATCAATAAATTAAATTGAAAACACAAAACTAAAGGCAAAATAAAAATTAAAACCAAAACACACCCAAACATTTAGTACCAGTTGATGTTACCAACCAGTACTAATGTCCTACACGCACCCAGGCCTGGCTCGTGCCACGTGGTGGCACGTTAGCGCCGGTTCGTGCCAAACCGGTACTAAAGGGGGGGGCCTTTAGTCTCCACTCCATAGTGCCGGTTGCAGAACCGGCACTAAAGGCCCTTACAAACCGGTGATAAAGGCCGGTTCTGCACTAGTGTAAGTACATGTCATTATTGAGCAAACCTAGTTAACTAAGCATATTAGAGCTAACTTTGGTCATTTTGGAGGAAACAAAGCTAAGTATAGATCGTTTTAGAGCTAACTTAGGTAAAATGGATGGTTTTGGAGGTCAGTAAGCTTATTAAGTCATTTTGGAGGAAATAAAGCTAAGTCTAGGTCATTGTGGTAAGCATCTTGGAGGAAATAAGGCTAAGTCTAGGTCTTTATGCATTTGTTAAGCAAAACACTAGAGAAACTTACCATGATCATGGAGGTGTAGGAGCGGGCAGGCTCGTGCCGGTAGCTGGAGAAGGATCGTGCGATGCTTGTCTGGAGTTACGCTGCACCAAAGATCATTTCCAATGTCTCGTTGGCATGATTACACTCAAATGTTAAGACTAGCAAGTAATGTCCATTCAAATTAAACTCACCGTGGTCCCAGGAGCAATCACTGGCATCGGCGGAGCGGTCTGACTTGTCTTCTCGCACACAGACTGCACATTTGGTTTTGACGACTCAGTCATACTAGTTAGTAATGAGACAAACACTACATGAATGTTTTGGCTAATCTGCAGAAGAAACTTACCACAAGGAGCTCGTACATGGCCCTTGCCTGCATGTCATTCCGTGCCCTCTCCTCCTCCAACATCGTTGTTGTCCTCTCCTCCAACTCCCGCTGCCTCTCCGCCACGTCCGCCAGAAGTTTCTCCGTTCTATCTCTCTCACTCTGTATAGCAGCCTGCAACACCACTCCTCGTTACCATTTGTAATCATTGATGGAAGCATAGACAATGTAATGGAGAAAGATAACTGAGTACGTATAACTAACCTTGATGGCGAGTTGGACTGGCCGTTCACGAGGCCTTATCTCAGGAGCGGAGCTCGACTGGCGCGCCTTGATCTCCGGGAGAGTGCTAGGACAACGGATAAGTCCATCTCCAATGGCTATGGAGCCATGGGACCTCCCGCCACCAGATATCATCACCAGCTCTGGATCAATGGGACCCTGGCTCGGGTTAAAGTCCTCCCCTTTCCTCGCCTTCCCCTCATCTCTATATTTCACGAGCTTGTCGTGGGAGGAGGTGTTGGTGAAGTTGTTTGCATCATCGAGGTCAAACGGAGAGAATGCCTTGACTTTCTTGAAAGAGGCAGTGTGGGCCATGGCATACACGTCGTACACCTCTGGCACCTTATCCGCCTTATTGTAGCGTGCCTGAAAGAGAGAAACAAAGTAAATTAGTAATTAAAGGGCTCAAGCTAGCATGATGAATGAATTGCATGAATCATGAAGCAAACCACATACCCAGTTCCGCCCGAACTGATATAAGTTGGAGCTGCCTTGATGGTGTGGCACACCTTCCATTTGGGCACGTTTGTCCTTGGCCGCGTTGTGGACGGCTAGCCATTCTTTTGAGCACCACTCATTGACCAACACCTCCCAACAATCCATCCAATCCGCACACCATCTCGGAGGCGCCTAAGTTAGCAAATAGAAACTTGAGCACTATGGCTATGAATTACTAAATGAAGGAAGTAAGTACAAGGCCTTAAGAATTACCTTCATGTACTGCTCCTTACTCAGGAACTTATCGCGGCACGCCGGCTTGGGCTTCTTAATACCACGCAAGGCGTAGTACTCTCGAACAGCCTGCACCCGAGCCTCGTGCCGTAAGTTCTGTAGTAGGCGCTTGCAGACGTTCTCGATAACATTTGCCGCCTCCTCCTCGTATCCCTCCTCACACCTGTAGAATGTCTGCAATCAAATGAGACAATATTGATTAGTACAATTAATAACTAGCTAGTTGAAGATTTTTAAATGTGTAAAGGAGAAATTACCCAGAACTTTCTGATTACCACATCTGCCCTCGTGTCGCACAAGACACCGTCGATAATCTCACCCGGTGGGGCCGGGGCAGCCAAGTAGTGCTCCCAGCTCAATCCAAGCTCTGGAAGCCGACCCTCACCAGGCAACGTGACAAACCCCGGGAAGTTTTGCCGGCAAAGCACTACAAGGACGGAGTTGGGCCGGCGGACACTATGATGGTGGTCCCAACCCCTACAACATGACAAGGCCAACGCATTAGATATTTGAAGAAATGTGAATGCAGAAGGTACAAAAGGATTAAATGCACTTACCTCTCCCCATCAGGGAAAATCAACCACCTCTGCTCGCGGGTCACCGGCACGGACGGGAGCCGTGTACAACCACGCTGGTAGACGGTGCCCCCTCCTCCTCAATATCAGTCGGCTCCCCGCCATCATCAGCATGGCCACTCGGCCCCTCAGGCTCATCCGGCCAGGTACCCCATCCAGACGTGTGCTCCTCTGGGGTCTCGTGGGTCGAAGGCGCGTCGACCCAAGGCTCGTGGACTGAAGGCTCGTGGGCCGAAGGCCCGTCGACCCGAGGCTCATGGACCGGAGTCCGTGTAGCTTCCTCCTCGGACGAGTCCACCCTAGCAGTCACGTGCTCGGGTGAAACAACTAGGGGTGGCGGCGAGGAAGGCGCCCTAACAGTCACCCTACCTCTTCTCCCGCGACCACGTGCTCCAAGTCGTCTCTTCTTCCCTCCCTTACCTCGTCCCCTGCTGGGCACCGCTGTCGACGAAGAAGGGCCGGGCGGTGTCGCCATACTGTCCAGCAACGCTCGGCGGAGAGGTGCGTGTGGAATGGAAGACCTCCCACCACGCGCCGACGAAGAAGGGGCCTCGGAGCGCTCCCGACCAGCGCCCACCATCTTTCAACACCTGCCATGCCAAAGAGTAAATGAAATTAGTACAATATAAAAAAATACCGACATGAATAATAATATGTATATCACTTATGTATCATCATCAAGTACAACATAAAAAAATTGAATACCTGACACTACTAATAATCTCGATCACTATCATCAATAAATGCATAATCATCATCATCACTATAATCAATGACGGGCTCATAGGGTTCAGTGGCATCAAATATATGACCTAACTCATAATTCACAAATATATGACCTCGTCGGCCTCTGGTGTCGTGGGTGTCGTGTCGGGGTCGGGGTGCCGTGTCG
>NC_057814.1:622987619-623000865 GCF_018294505.1 Triticum aestivum
CACCATCCCCCTTGTGGGCTGGTCTGTCCCCTCCTTTGGCCCATTATAAGGCCCATATCTTGCCGGGGGGGGGGGGTGCCCGGAACCCCTTCCGGTGACCCGATTCCTTCCCGGTAAGTCACAAAACACTTCGGGTGTCCAAATTGTCCTATATATCAATCTTTACCTCTTGACCATTTCGAGACTCCTCGTCATGTCCGTGATCTCATCCGGGACTTCAAACAACATTTGGTCACCAAAACATATAACTCATATAACACTATATCGTCAACGAACGTTAAGCGTGCGGACCCTACGGGTTCGAGAACTATGTAGACATGACCGAGACACCTCTCCAGTCAATAACCAATAGCGGAACTTGGATGCCCATATTGGCTCCTAAATATTCTACGAAGATATTTATCGATCAAACCATTATGACAACATACGTAATTCCCTTTGTCCGTCGGTATATTACTAGCCCGAGATTAGATCGTCGGTATCTTCATACCGGGTTCAATCTCGTTACCGGCAAGTCTCTTTACTCGTTCCGTAATACATCACCTCATGACTAAACTCCTTAGTCATTTGCTTGCAAGCTTATGATGTGTATTACCGAGAGGGCCCAGAGATACCTCTCCGATACTCGGAGTGACAAATCCTAATCTCGATCTATGCCAACTCAACAAACACCTTCGGAGATACCTGTAGAGCATCTTCATAATCACCCAGTTACGTTGTGACGTTTGATAGCACACAAGGTATTTCTCCAGTATCCGGGAGTTGCATAATCTCATAGTCGAAGGAATATGTATTTGACATGAAGAAAGCAATAGCAATAAAACTAAACTATCATAATGCTAAGCTAACGAATGGGTCTTGTCCATCACATCATTCTCCTAATGATGTGATCCCGTTATCAAATGACAACTCATGTCAATGGTTAGGAAACCTTAACCATCTTTGATCAACTGGCTAGTCTAGTAGAGGCTCACTAGGGACACGGTGTTTGTTTATGTATTCACACATGTATTTAGGTTTCCGATCAATACAATTCTAGCATGAATAATTAACCATTATCATGAATAAGGAAATATAAAATAACAACTTTGTTATTGCCTCTAGGGCATATTTCCTTCACATAGTATCCCAAGTCCGAGCCTCTTCCAGTTTTCATCCAAACAGGTTATCATATGTATCCTGGACACACAATGTGAAGGCTCATCATCACTCTAGGCTAGCTCTTTGAATCACTACCTGTAGTATCAGGTGTTTGTCATCATAAGGATTGTGCCAATGTCCTATCTATACTGTCCTCACAGTCTCCAGTGTTTCACCACTTAGACTGATGTTTGGCAAATGTACTTAATGCTTATCAATAAAATCTTAAAGTTTCCAAAAAAGCTGCTACACCTACACCTATGTGGGGAAGGTGCAATGGTGCAAATGCTGAGATGGAGGAGAAAAATCATACTCCCTCCGTTTCACAATGTAGTGCCTATAGATCTTTTGGAAAGCTAAATTTTATAAACTTTGACCATGTTTGTAAAGAAAAACATATACATCTAGAATACCAAACACATATCCCAAGATACATCACAAGATGTACTTTCACATTGTATATATTCTATATTGTAGATATGAATAGTTTACTCTATAAATTTGATCAAAGTTTGTATAATTTAACTTTCGAGAATATCTATATGCAGTACGTTATGTAATGGAGGGAGAAAGGAGAGTGGACGATCTGCACATGGGGGCATCTGCACCCGCTTTTCAAAAATGTACTTTTTACGTGTTTTGTAATGTTCAAAAATTCTAAAAAAAATTATGCATACATGTTGGCAAAGGTATGTCCACGGCACAAAGTTTTGTGTAAAAAAGTATTTTTGTTTTGTCTCAGTAAAAAATACAAAATTTACTGCTTCTAAATAGCGTTTCACAGCACAAAATTTTGTCTTTTTTGCACATGCGACAAAAAAGTTGTTTTTATGTGAAACTTTCTGCACACACATAGAATATGGAGACGTCTGCGCGCACCTTTTTTCAGAATTTTTTGACATTGCCAAATGTGTTTTCCAAAGTGGGTTCATATATATCCAGGTTCATCCATGCACTTCTCAGGAAGAAAGAGGCCATGTAGTGAACGGGCTCGCGTGCTCGTGGACCAATGGAACAGCGCGACGTTGGTGCTGGCATTTACAGTACTGGTTGCGCAGAACATGTGGGTTTGCGCAGTGGAAAAGGCCGGCATGCGGACATGGGCCCGTATGAGGAAACAACGGTGTGGGTGGGTGCGGTAATAGAGAGCTAACGATGTTCCATCGGTACAGGATGCAGCGCACTATTTTTTTGACTTGGGATGCAATACACTTCGTGTGTAAACCAGATTAGCAACACACTTCCTCTAAAACCAAAAATGATTTTGACCTCTAAAACCGAAAAAGTTAGCAACGCACTTCGTGAAAAAGCAAGTGGAGCGAACGCTCTTTTTTCGGTTTTATTTACATTTTCATTCTGTTTTTTCTATTCTTTTGGGTAAAATACATGTGCTAAAAATATAAATATTGGATGTATGTTAAATAGTGGATATAAACAAGTTCATGTGTATTTGTAAAATATTTTTTAAAATGTTCAGCGTGTGTTTAAAAATTATCATCATGTACATTGGAATTTTCAATGTATATGATACAAAATAATCAAAGTATTAAAAAATATTCATCAGGTATTTACAGTATGGTCACAGTGTATTTAGAAAATTTCACATGCCTGTGAAAATGTGCAACATGTGTTTAAAAAATTAAGCACCATGTATTTCAAAATATTCAACGTGCATTTGACAAATGTTCAACATGTATTCAAAAAATGTTTAGAGTGTATCTGAAAAAATGTTCAATGTATATTAGAAAAACAAATGTCAACATGTATTTTTTTAAATAGGAAGAAAATAAGAAGGAAAATAAAATTAAAAACGAAAAGTAAAAATGGATAACTGAAAATGAAAATAAAAAAAACAGAAAGGAAAAATGGATAACTGAAAAGGAAAATGAAAAAAATAGGAAAGAAAAAACAGAAATATACAACAAAAGAAAACAGATCAAAATGATAGAGAAAACATAGAAAAAAACGAGACAAACCGAAAACAGGCCAGAAGCGAAACAAGTATTATTGGGTCAACAACTCATGGGACGACTCTACGCAAGTGCTACATACACATTGCAATAAGCGAGTTATAGTGCATGACCCGAAGCCGCGGGGAGAAACACACGAGAATGTGCGAGGTAAAGCGGGTTGGGCTAGTAGTTCTCGGATAGAGGCTAAAAATCACTATTTTGACCTTATTAACAAAGACTAGCACAAATTGACCCTACTTCCAAAAAATCATGGCCCGGCCCTTTTCGAAAATGCCACCCACCATGGTGTATGGTTTACACAGAGAACGCCATAGTCGATGGTGTTTCTCCTATATCGCATGTCATGGCCGTACCCATTTAACAAACTGACGTGGCATGATAGGAAACACCAAGGCTCGCGGCGTATCCTCCCTGATCTAAACGCTAGGGTAGGGGGGCAAGATCCATGGAAAGGGGGCTCAAATTGGGTGAGATTTGACGAGGAGATGTTTTTCTCTCTATTCTCTATGAGGTCGGGGAGTGAACCAACTAGCGGTTGTGCAAGTGAGTTGGAGGCCCCTATCCTCCCAACATATTAACGCTTTAGTGGGCAAATATCGGGGGTATGCAGCATTTTCATAGGTGGGGATACACTGCGGTCTACGCCATTGCCGGCATTGCCACGTCAGATGGTCAACATAGGCGAGCATGGCATAGAAACGCCATGGGGTCTTTCATGTATGGCATTTTAGAAAAAAATCAGCTCGTGAAACACTTCGTAAGTAGGTTAGTTTGGGCCAATCTCGGCTAACGTAGCGATTGTAGCCGCGGATGGAGTAGACGATATATCCCTCTGGCGGGCTTGGACATTTGTTAGAGAGAAAATTCCCCAATGGAGACGGTGGCTGGAATGGCGAACGACTTCGAGTTCTTGTCCAATCTGATGGACATGTACAATGATTTTCTGTAATCTCCGGGCAGTGGAAGAGGGTTGTGCGTTGGAAGTGACGGTCATATGGTTAGTCTATTCCCATAGGTTCTCATGCATTCGATGAACGGCAACGGTGCCGATTTGTGTACAAACGATGTTTCCATGACAAGATATGACGACAAAGCACGTTGTTGTGGCCCCTATGTGTCCAATTAAACCTGGGGTTTCGATCTTTCTGGTTTGCACAATACGGTTTTTCCTGTCTTTAAAAAGTTTGGTCTTTCATAATTGAAGACAAAAATTATTTCGGTTCTTCTCTATTCTGTCTTCGGTCTTTATAGGATGGTGCTCGGTCCCGACCAAACAGACCGATTTCATAATACTACTCAGATTCATGTACATTACAGTACATGTGTATGCAAACATAATTAAGACAACGGATATGTGTACTAGGTATATGCAACCAAAATTCAGAGTTGAAACAACATGTCTGTGTTGGTGTATTCAACTAGAATTGTGTCATAAACATCGAGAGAAAACCAGCAATTGTGCTAACTGTGCCATAAACATTCAGAGAATTGTGCTAGTTTGATCTACCTGGATTTGCTATATATTTTTGTTTATCTATCTCAGCATTTACCTAGGTGGCATTTACAAGATAGGACTATTGTACACGCCTAACTCGGCATCGTCAACCTCGATTCCATCAGACTAAAACTCCAACCTCAATTCTTCCGAATAGGTCTGAAACCTGGACTTAACTTTTGATAACGCTGGAGATGATCCTGCCCCCGCTCACCCCCCAGAGGAGGTTAGACCTCTGGAACCCGAAGCTCTCCATCCCCAGTCCAATCACTATATTGGAGCTCCCATGCTCACCTGGTCAGTCTCCTTTGATGAACAAAAGGGGTGCAGATGCGGAGCTGGAGATGCGATAGGTATATTAAGCTGTAGCGACTACATTTACATTCTCACTAAAAAAATACACTTCCGTGATGATACGTGTTTGTCACAGTAGGTCACGTTTCCTGTCATGCATGCACATCCATGACAATTTTATGACAGAATCAAGATAGTCATACATGTGCTGTCGTAGAAGTGTTCCATGAAATTACCAAAATTATCATCACGGAAGTGTCCACTTCCATGACGATAAATCGTGCGTCATAGAAGTGCTTTCGTCAAGGGTGACCGACACGTGGCATCCACCGTAACGGGACGCTGTTAAGCTATCGGGTCCGGTTTTGAATCCGATAACCCGCTAACAGCCCAGACCAATAAGGATTTTCCACGTGTAAAATTCTCATTGGCCGGAGGAAACACGTGTTGGCTCACCGTTTGGATAGATGTCATCCATTCATTGGACAGGAGGCGCCTATGATACGTCGACACGTGGCATGGCCCAATAGAGGCCCATTCCGGTGAAAAGGCTGGCCCGTTTGACTTGGTCAAATGGTAACGAGTCGGCCCACAAAAAGCCTGTTAACGGCCTGTTCGTATATAGCCCATTTACGGCCCGCTAACTCACGGCCCGTTACGGCCTACCGGAATTAAGCCCAGTAGCTTTAGCTGGGCCGTTCAATATGATTCCAGCCCGTTGTAACTTCCGGCCCATGTATGGCCCATGATGTCTTTCGGCCCATACAAGGCCATTTGTAACTCTTGGCCCATTAAAGGCCCGTGGTGAATCTGGCCCGCAATGAACAGTGTACCGCTTTATACCCATTAACGACCCATTATTCCATTGGGCCGTTTCCTTATGTTTCGGCCTTCTCAGGGCCCATTTATTCTTGGGCTTAGTTCCAGCATTCGGTTACTTACAGCCCGTTGCTGGCCTTTTCTGCTTGTGGGCCAAATTCAGCCTATGGTTACAATCGGCCCCTTTGCGGCCCGTTAATCCGTTGGGCCATTTTCGTAGCGTCATCAAATATGGCAGATTAACGACGGCCTGTTATGGTCGGCCCATGAATGGATGATTCCAAATATAGCCCGTTTACGGCCCATAATGCGGTCTGTTATTGGCCCATGTGTGGCCGATCGATCATACGGCCCGTAGAAGGCCCATTGATGCTACGGCCCGTAGAAGGCCCATCGTTTCTACGGCCCTTAGAAGGCCCATTGTTTCTACGGCCAGTAGGAGGCCCATGGTAACTACAGTAAATATGTAGCCCATGGTTATTGTGGACTAGTTTTTAAAAATAGGTTATTGTGGCCACTAGCAAACCGCGGAAAAAGAACTGCACTGATCATAAGCAAACAAATAAACGAGACAACAAGGAAATAAATAAGCAAGCAAGTTACGCTAGGCTATCACGGCTATTACACATATTACATCCACTGGGCATCAAAGTTCGCCACCAGTGCAAATATAGGGAACAAAGACGCATATCATATACACTAGTTGTCAAACTTGGCGACCAGTGCAAATAAATGCCGCAACAAAACAAGTCCAGAACTGAAACCACTTCAGAAGAGCTCAAGAAACAATATCCTGGATACCCATAATGCTGGCAAGATGCTTAGCAAGCTTATTAACTTTCTCTTGTTTGGCGCTTAAATCCTCCAGCACTTGCTGTTGCAAAAGAAAGTATGCATATGAATTCTGCAGGGACTTCCTCAGTCCTTCGGCTTCTTGCCGCAGCACAGCTGACTAATGCCTTTCAGCTTGTAGCTGAGACTGAAGAAGCTGAAGTGATTCAGGCAGCGAGTTCGAAGAGCTTGTGCCAGCGGTACTGGCCAGTAACTCGAACACTACATCAACGCAGGACTGTGGGGTTTTCTCACGGTCTACAAGATCGTTTTTATCACCTTTCTTGGAGACCAACTGGGCCGTCTCACTATCTTGAACCTTATCTACATTACTTTCTCTACCATTGCATAGTTGGGTGCTCTTCTCCAATATTCTGTTCGCATACTACAAGAGAAACGAGTAGACACATCATAGGTTTAGCATGTAGTATACGAAACTCATTTTGGTAAACCGGTTCAGTAGTAAGGTGGACAGGATAACAACATGAAACAAACATATATCTATGTACTATGGTCACTGTATTATCCATATCATTCTTGTTTATGTTGCCTAATCAAGATAGAGACACAGTTCAACTCATATATTTTTAAGACACAACATCATAGACAGAATATAAGTGTGAGAAACTACACAGCATTGGCAACACTTGTAATGTGCATCACATGAGAACATAACTGTTTATACAACTGAAACTGAAATCAACATAGAGCAAGAAGTTAGAACAGCAATCCAGTTAAAGGAATAGGTTTAAAACATACCTATTGCGCCATTGGAGTTTCAATTGGATCCTTAAAATTCGAAAGTAGTTGGTATGAGTAAATACAGTGATGCAACAACAAAGGAGTATGGACCATAGCTACGGAATCTGACCTGAGAACAGTTGCTCTTCTGCTTTAAACGTGGAGTTTAGGTTCGTTATGGTGGTCTTCGTGCTTTGGGCACTGCAGTTGCTTTACAAACTGCTTGTGTGGGGGTACTCTATGGTAGACATGGTGCTTTCTCAACTAGAAGTGGGTTACTATCCGCTGGGGTTGGGGTTAGATGGGTTGTAGCTGGTTCTCTGCCCAACGGTGTAAGTGTGCAATCTAGAAGAGTCTCGATTATGTGTGGTGGGGCTAGTTTGTGGGCCAGTACAACCATGGTTCTATCTGCATCGACGGGTAGCACTGTCTTTTGTGAAGAACGGGTTTTTTCTCCCTTAGATACTGCCATCACCCCCTCCAATTCAAATGGCTGATAAACAAGAAAAGAAATTGAACGTACAGACATTGTATGATAGACAGATGTGGGAATTCACAAATATGTTGTCTAACCAAATCGGACAGCATGACACAATTTCACATATATGATGCCTAACTAAACAGGATAGCATGACACAGTTTCAGATATATGATGGATAACTTAACAGGATATAATGGCATAATTCAACATATGATGAGTATCTAAACAGGATGACATGACAAAACTATATGATGTCTTTCAAAAATAGGGGATGAAATAATTCACATACATGTTGTCTAAGTATACAGGATGGCATGATATAATTGACATAATTGATTCATATACTAAGCAGCTGGCACTCGCATGTATGATCTCTAAACTAAGCAGATGGAATTCAATATTGTGCATATGATGTCTAAACTAAGCAATGCAAGACACCATATGCATGATATGAGAAATATAAACATTGCAACTTAGAGCATACACCTCAGGTGGGATATAGGACTGGTCATCTGTCTCTGAATCCTCCTCTGAGAAGCTCCCTGTAACCATCGAGATATATGCTTCAACAGGTACCATTGCCTGCTCTGAAGACCTTGTTTTCACTCCTGATTTTTCCATAATCGGCCCAAATGGCTGATACACATGAAGAGTACACTACTAGAAAAAGGGCTATAGATGGGATTGACACTAATGGCGCACCAGACAGGCGGTGCGCCATTAGTATATACTAATGGCGCACCATCTTCTGATACGCCATTAGAGTTGAAACTACTAATGGCGCACCTGGCCCAGGGTGCGCCATTAGTACATTTTTTTAACTAGTGTGCATGTCCAAACATACTAATGGCGCATCCAGACACAGTGCGCCATTAGTAGTTGAAACTACTAATGGCGCACACGGCCCAGGGTGCGCCATTAGTATCAAATTTTTTTTTAACTAGTGCGCCTGTCCAAACATACTAATAGCGCATCCAGACACAGTGCGCCATTAGTAGTTGAAACTACTAATGGCGCACCTGGCCCAGGGTGCGCCATTAGTATCCAAATTTTTTTTAACTAGTGCGCCTGTCCAAACATACTAATGGCGCATCCAGACACAGTGCGCCATTACTAGTTGTAACTAGTAATGGCGCACCAGTCCCAGGGTGCGCCATTAGTATCAATTTTTTTTAAACTAGTGCGCCTGTCCAAACATACTAATGGCGCATCCAGACAGAGTGCGCCATTACTAGTTGTAACTAGTAATGGCGCACCTTGCCCAGGGTGCGCCATTAGTATAATTTTTTTTAACTAGTGCGCCTGTCCAAACATACTAATGGCGCACCACCAGAAGGTGCGCCATTAGTAACCTGGATTACTAATGGCGCATCTAGAGTTGGTGCGCCATTAGTAAGTGGGAAGCAACAAGATATTTTGGACAGCCTCTCCTACCCACACTCACTTTCTCCCCACTTCATTCTCTCCACCTCCTCCTTGTCTCGGGTGCCTCCTCTTTTTAACTTCATTTCCACCATAGATTCATTCAATTTAAGTGGTTAAATTACCTTGTTTTGATAGGTAAGTAAGGGGGGAAGCTATATTTATGTTGTTCTCCCTAGAACAATTGCATCATTTATCGGGACGAGCACGCGGAGTCTACCATATGTCCGGTGTGCGGCGTCAGTCGATACAAGAAGAGGAAGAAAGCTCCTCGAAAAGTAGTGTGGTACTTTCCGATCACTCCTCGTCTGCAGCGGTATTTCGCGGACCCTAAGGTAGCAAAGCTCCTGCGTTGGCACGCGGATAGGGAGGAGAAGAAGCGAGAAGATGACGCAAATGATCCGGAGATAGATAAAAAAGACAAGATGCTGAGTCACCCTAAGGATGCGAGCCAGTGGCAAGCGTTGAACTTCGAAGACCTAGAATTTGGGAACGATCCAAGGAACATCGTGCTGGGCGCGAGCACCGATGGAGTCAATCCGTTTGGCAGCCAGAGAAGCACACATAGCACCTGGCCTGTGTTTGTGTGGATGTACAACCTTCCCCCCTGGTTGTGCATGAAGAGGAAGTACATTCACATGAGTATGCTAATTGAAGGACCGAAACAACCAGGGAACGACATCAATCTATATCTTGGGCTGCTGAAAGAGGAGCTAGACACGCTGTGGAAAACGCCAGCCAATACGTGGGACGCCGCAGAGAAAGAATATTTCCCTATGAGAGCCGCGCTGCTCACGACGGTGCACGACTATCTCGGTTACGGATATCTCGCAGGGCAGGTGGTCCACGGATTTTTTGGATGCGTCAGGTGCATGGATGACACAACGTATCGCCAGCTAGATAGAGATCCCGGGTCTTCGAAAACCGTGTTCATGGGACATCGAAGGTGGCTTCGCGACGATGACCCGTGGAGAAAACGCAAGGATCTATTCGATGGTGAAACCGAACCCCGAGGACGTCCGTGTACGAGGAGCGGCGAGGAAATAGACGAGCTGTTGAAAAATTGGAAAGACTGCCCACTGCCGGGAAAGAAGCAAAAGGCGCCAGAGCCGGGAAAGAAGCGAAAGGCGCCAGAGCCGCTGCTGAAGGTATGGAAAACGAGGTCTGTTTTCTGGGACTTGCCGTACTGGAAGATCCACCGTGTGCCTCACAGCCTTGATGTCATGCATATCACGAAGAACGTGTGCGAGAGTCTGCTTGGTACCCTGCTCAACATGCCAGAGAGGACCAAAGATGGGCCGAAATCAAGGGCAGACTTGAAATCAATGGGCATCAGGCAGGAGCTTCACGCTATATATGATGATGATGATGATGAGGCGAAGCAGGACACAGAAAGTCGTCGCAAAGGCAAAAAGGCCAAGAAGACCGGAAATGACTACCCTCCCGCGTGCTTCACTCTAAGTCAGGAGGAGATCGAGCAGTTTTTCACCTGCCTCGTAGGAGTAAAACTTCCTTACGGTTACGCGGGGAAGATAAGCAGATACCTAGACCTAGCGAAGCTGAAGTTCAGCGGGATGAAGTCTCACGACTGTCACGTGCTGATGACGCAGATACTTCCAGTTGCAATCCGTGGGATCATGGGCGCGCACGTCCGTGTAACGCTATTTGGCCAATGCAAATTTTTCGACGTCATCTCTCGGAAGTCTGTTGGCGTGAGGCAACTCAGAAGGCTACATCAAGAGATCGTGGTGATACTATGCGAGCTTGAGATGTACTTCCCGCCCGCATTCTTCGACGTTATGGTGCATCTGCTGGTCCATATCGTGGACGATATCATCCAACTCGGGCCGACGTTCCTGCACAGCATGATGCCGTTCGAAAGGATGAATGGTGTCATCAAAGGATACGTTCGCAACATGTCACGTCCAGAGGGAAGCATAGCCAGGGGCTTTCTGACCGAAGAGTGCATCTCCTACTGCATGAATTATCTAGGCATCGAGAACCCCGTTGGTCTGCCGGTCAACAGACACCTCGGCAGGCTCGCTGGATGGGGTCACCGTGAGGGTCGCCGCGAAATGCATGTCGACTTCGAGGGTCGACTCGCCGACTTTGAAAGAGCAAACCTAGTCGCGCTACAACACATAGACGTGGTCGATCCTTGGGTGGTAGAGCACAAAACCTTTATTAAGAAGACGTACAATGACCGAGGCCAACAGAGCACGGACGGAGATATACTCAAAGAGCACAACTCATGTTTCACGCGTTGGTTCAAGCAGAAGCTTCTGTCGTACCCTTTACATGAGGATTCTTCCGCGGAAGAACAACTCATATTCGCCTTGTCACAGGGCGCCGAGCACAACCTGATGACCTATGAGGCGTACGATATCAACGACTACACATTCTACACCGAGGCCAAGGACATGAAGAGCGATGGTCATCAGAACTCCGGGGTAACGATGGAATCCTACACCGGTAACGACAAGGACAGATACTACGGAAGTATCGAGGAGATCTGGGAGCTGAGCTACGCTGGAGAGAAGGTCCCGATGTTCCGTGTCAGATGGGCCAAGAGCGTCCTAAAAGAAGACCGGTATTTCACCACCATGGTTATACCCGAAGCCAAATCCAAGACCGCAGGCGCAAACGTCACCGCGAAAAATGAGCCATGGGTACTGGCTTCCCAAGTGGACCAATGCTTCTTCATTACCGACCCGTCAAAGCCTAGTCGTGTTGTCGTGAGGAGAGGCAAAAGGAAGATCATCGGAATGGATGGAGTAGCCAATGAGCAAGACTTCGACAAGTACGGCGACCCGAGAATCGAACATGACGACGATGATGAAGTAGCAGCATACACCACAAGAAGAAGCAGGACCACCCTACCTAAAGGACGTCCGTTCCACAGAAGAACTCCATTTGCGAAAAAGAAGGGCAAGAAGATTGTGAACAGATAGCTAGCTAAGATCGATTGTTTTTAAATCGTAGCCTTCATTTCTCGATTGTATTTCATGGGCACTTTTTGAACTATCATGAATATTTTTAAATTTCATGGACACTCGATCTCGATCCCCCTCCATCTCGATCGCTAGCTATCCCACCTCGCCAGATCCGGTCCCCCTCGCCGCCGAGCACCCCCCGGTTATATCTGGCCATGGGCCGGGCCGGGGGCAGGGCTTGGGCCGGGCCTGAAAAAGCCCACGGCAAAAAACTGAGGCCCAGGCCCTACCATCGGGCCTACTTTTCAAGCCCAAGCCCGGCCCATCTGGTAAAAAGCCCTTAGGGCTTAGGGCCGTGGGTCGGGCCTCTTCCTTAAAATGCCAATATGCAAAGCCCAAGCCCGTCCAGGCCCTGCTGGTGGGCTCAAAACTCAGGCCCAAGCCCGGCCCATGGGCAAGCCCATCGGGCCTAGGCCCTGGATTTTAGGGCCGGGCCTGGGTGGGCCGACAGGGCCGGGCCTAAGATGGCCAGGACTACCCCCGGTCCACCGGCCCCCCGCACCCCGCGCACCCTCCCCCGCTCCACCGGCATTACTGTTTGATGATATTTTTAAAAAAATTATTACTGTCTTATAAAAAAATATTACTGTTATGATTTAAACAAGTTTGAACATATTTAAACACAAATAAATATGAAACAGCATGTTAAATGCATAAAAAAAATTGTGGAGCCTGGGAATCGAACCCAGGACCTCCTGGTGTGAGAACTGGCTGCTGAACAGTCGAGCTAGTAGAGGGAACTTGGTGTGGGTAAGGTAAGGTGGAAGATAACCTGTTGGCTTGAGCAGAAAAAAATACTAATGGCGCACCAGGGTGGGGTTGCGCCATTAGTATGGATGTACTTATGGCGCACCAGGGCGAGGTGCGCCATTAGTATGGATGTACCTGTTGGATAACCTATCCCCTCTCTCCCTCGCCCTCGCCCTCGATCCCCTTCCCCTCTCCTCTCCCGACGCCGCTGCCCCGCCGCCTCGACGCCGCCCCGTCGTCCTCGTCTCCGCCCCGACGCCCCGACGCCGCGACGCCGCTGCCCCGCCGCCTCGACGCCGCCCTGTCG
>NC_057814.1:623001219-623008989 GCF_018294505.1 Triticum aestivum
AGCGTCGACGTCTTCGTCCCCGACGACGCCCCCGTCTTCTACGCCCGCAGGTACCCCATCCAAATCACCCCCGCCTCCATTTCCCACCTCTCCCTCTCTGCTCCTAATACAACAATATTTCTACGCCCCCGTCTTCTACGCCCGCAGTCATCCTAATATCAGATTAGTGGCAAAACCAGGACATTCCGCATACCCAAAATTCATATCATGTGTAGTTACTTTCAAATCTGAGTGGATTAGTAAGAGCAAAATTCTGTTGTTGCTCGAGTAGTAACTTTTGTAGTGGATGAAACAAAAATATTTTCTAAAAACTCATAGAATTAGTTGATATTAGAAGAAGAAGAAAAGAATTAGTTGATATCTTGGTGCAACAGGAAATTTAGAAATTCCATATCCATGTAACTGAATCTTCTGAAACTGTCAGCTAGCCGGCCAATTTATAACATTTCAGGAATTAATTGTCATGTATGAACCTATTTGGCTATTGTAGAGGAAGAATAAGATCATATAAGAGATGCGCATTTCAATTATCTTCCATGTTGCATTGAGAGATAAGACACTATTAGAAGTTACAGAAAAAAATCGCTGGTGCACTTTGCCTGAATTTTGCCATGGCAACTACTACAGAATTTTGCCATGGCAATTACTCCAGAATTTGGCCATGTCAAAAACTCGTAGAGATTCTATCCATGGCAACTACTCATAGCAAAGTCTGCCATGGCAACTTTCATAAAAACATTCAGTTTGCCATGGTACTTGAAATAAGTTTGACATGTTGTGGAAATTTCAGACTTTGCCATGTTTTACATTTGCCGTGTTTTTAGCTAAGAGCAATCCTACATTTGCCATGTGACCATGGTCCCAAGATTTGCCATGGCAAAAGATTGTAGCTGTGTAAACAAAAAAAAGTGTGATAGCTCAAAAAATGAGATCTGAACCTACTACACAAAAATTCAGTTATGTATCAAGGTGGCAAAATGTTTGTTTGTTCTGTAAAATAGCATGGCAAATTTTTATCTAAGAGTTTGTTCTATTTGTATTTATCTAAAGATTAGCATGGCAATTTTCTACATGGCACAATTTTCTACATGCTTTGATTAGGCAGATATTGCCAACTATGTGGACACAGCGCTGGATGGAGTATAAGACTAAATCTCTTGTGTATCTCTGTACACGTTTGCATAGTTCATCATGAACTAGCACCACAGACCAGCTTATGAGTTGCTCCAAGAAACTCAGTACCTTGTTTGGGTGATAGTGCTATGAAACTTGGCGAGGTTCCTTTTGTGACTCACCTGCCAATTTAGTGCGGAGGAAATAACCACATGTCCTTGATTGATTTGTAGTTTTGTTGTTGGTTGTTACAGAATGCAGTACCTTGGTTGTGAAGATAATAAAAATTATGACAATGTTGTGCAGGAGTAGTAATAAGAGAAGATCGCTCTGAGGTGAAGGAAGCAAGTGAGAGGCAAAGTGAGTTATTCTCTGGTCGTGTATTTAGTTAGTTACTTACTCCTGGTAGCTAATAAGTGGTTACTCTTTGGACTTTGGTGGTGTATGTATCAAAGCATGTTGTAAATATAGTAGCTCTGTTCCTTTTGTTGTAATGCCTAATGCCTTCATATTCTACTTGTATCACTGTATCATTGTAGCAAAAGTACTGAGTTTCTGCTTGTGTATCACTGTATCTACTTGTATCACTGTATCACTGTATCATTTGGGCATGAAATGGTTCCAGAAACCAAAAGCCTGTTGTACATTATAGCAGTTCTCTGTGTTTTTGTGTAATGCCTAATGCCTTCTCTGTGTTTTTGTGCATAGATTTTAGGGCAAATCTAGCACAGTACAGTTAGCAAAGTTAGAAATATTTTAGGAAATTTTAAAAACAGTAGCAAAAAAATTAGGTATAAAAATAGTAGCAAATAAAAAAAGAGTAGCAAATATAGCTAGGGAAATTTTGTTTAGGTATAAAAACAGTAGCAAAAAAAAAAGCAATAGCAAATTAAAAAAACAGTAGCAAAAAGTTAGGTATAAAAACAGTAGCAAATATAGCTAGGGCAATTTTGTTTAGGTATAAAAAACAGTAGCTACAATTTGTAAAAAGCATGAGCAACTGAAAAATCATCCTGAAATATAGCTAGGACAAACTTCAGTCTTTTTTTGTTTGTAACAGAAACTACAGTAGTAAATATTTCCTGAAGTAAATATTTTCAGTCATTACAAATATGATACTGCTTGGAGATGATACTACTTGGAGATGATACTGCTTGGAGATGATACTGCTTGGTGTATTTTCCATGTTGTGATGGAGGCCTTTTTTGCCTTGTCCACCCGAGAGGCCCTTGAGTTTGCCGGAATGTCGATTAACTTCCGTTCCGGCAAATTCGGGTACTCCATATGTCCTATTTTCAGCAAAGGTCATGCTGAAATTTTCCGTGAATTTTAGCATGACTTTGCTAAAAATAGGACATATGGGGTACTTGTGACTAATGCATGGGCCGGGGTATCTTAGTAGTTAATTAAGTAGGATCAAGTGCCCCGGCATACCTGTGACTAATGCATGGCTTTTAGGGTGCCTCGGTGTCGATAAAAACCGAAATGATGAAAGCTTAGGCTTTTAGGGTGCCTCGGCGTTGAAAAACCCTCAATGATAAAAGCTTAGCTTTTAGGATGCCTCGGTGTCGACAAACCCTAAATGATGAGACCATGATCTTGTTCCTTGACAATAACCAACTTTTTGACCAAACTTTGTTCCTATTTAGAGAGAAACATGGCCAACAACGATGAGGCCGGGGGTTCGAGCGTCAAGCCATTCTGGATGCTGTCCCAGGAGATGGAGGAACAACCTCACTTGTATGAGGACGCCGCCTTCCCCACCGATCCTGAGACCACTGTTGGTACCGCCGAGGATGACCCCACTGATGCCACCACTGATGGTGCCGCCGAGGATGCCACCACTGATGATGGCGGCGCACGCACAGATGGCAGCCAACCGAAGAGGCAACGGAAGGACCGGCGCCTGACCGTGCTCCGCACCCTCAAGGAGGAAGTTACTGAAGTGGACTCCGACGGGAATCCAACGGCGCCCGAACGAATAGTCAAGGGGTACTCGCTTCAGCTCGGGTGCATTCTCCGGAGCACCGTCTCGATCAACACCAAGAACCTGAGGCATCCTGACCGAGGGAATTTGCGCAACCTCCTCTTCACGAAGCTGCACGAACGATACAAGTTCCCCGCTGAATTTGAAAACACAAGCCTCAAAGGGAATAAAGGGAACAATGCTGCCCTCACGAAGATGAGCAAGGCCCTGTCTACTTGGAAAAGCAATGTGAAGAGAATGATCGAGAAAGGTGAGAGTTATGAGAAGATCAAGGAGAAAAATCCTTCGATCACCGAAGATGAGTACAACGACTTCAAGATCAATTGCTCGAGCACCGCAAACTCCGAATCAAGTAAGTGGGGGAAAGAAATGCGGGAGCTGAACTTAGGGGAACACACCCTCGGTCCCGGCGGTTACAGAGTGGCGGAGCCTATATGGGACAAGGAGGAGGCGGACCGTGCCGAGCAAGGCCTACCGCCCCTCTTCGATAAATACGGTGACAAGCAGACCAGGAACTTTGTCAGGGCCCGGTACAAGAAGGACCCGAAAACAAAGGATCTTACCACGGATCCGAAGACCAGGGCGCTTGAGCTTGTTCTGGTAAGGAATACACCCCCTCGTAATTAGCTCCATATGGTTGCATTCTAATTAATGAAGCCAAATTTCTAAATGGTTCACATTCCTTCCGCAGGCGACTGAAAGCAGTAGCGCGGGGTCGACTAAGAGCAACCCTTGGGACACCACTCTAAATAGGGCGTTGAATGTAATGAAGAACAAGGATAAGCTCAGTAAGCCGACGTCAGCTGGTCGTGTGGCCGGCAAAGGCTTGTTGACAAAATGGTCGTCATACTATGACACTGCTGGGCGAAAGGAGAAAAAGACCAGCTCGGAAAGCCAGGCGCGCGAGGTTCAAGAACTCAGGGCACAGGTGGCGCGGATTCCAGAGATTGTCCAAGAGCAAGTGCAACAACAACTCGGAGCGACGATCACCGCCATTGTGCCTACCTTGATCCAGGGGATTAGTGCGTGGATTGCGGGCGGCCAACAGGGGCCGCCCCCGATTCCTAGCTTCACGGCCAGCAACTCGCTGAACGCGATGGCGGGGCCATTGGTGTCTCCGGCGGAGGCGGCATTGGTGTCTCCGACGCCGGCACGGGAGCTTAATGCACCCGGGTGTACGCCGGCCGGCACCTCTGCAGCAAGCGGCCCCTCCGTCAACTGCACGCCCGCCGTTGGCGGTGCCTCGACATTAGCCGAGCTCGACGCCATCATCACGGTAACTAATTAAGACTCTCTCGGCCGAGGACTTCATCTCCTTGCCTTTGACTGGGCATCCCTAACGCCCTACATGTTTTCGCAGGGCGCCGCCGACGTTCCGTGCACTCTCCTGCACTTCGTGAACAATGAGTTGGTCGATGTCGCCAAGGGCAAAATCGTTCAACCGGGCAACCCCTTGTTCCACGGTACCCAGATGCCACCCAACTTGTTTAGGGTTCAACTGGTTCGGGTGCTGCCAGGCTGCGACGAGGTGTTACCTCCGATTCGACCCATGGGGGCCGACGATGATGACGTGATGAACCTCAGCGCCTGCCTGAGCTGGCCCCTGCTTTGGCCGAAGAGCCAGATTCGTTTGGGGGCGGGGGACACCACCCCAAAGACAACACCGCCAGTCGTGCCGGCGCCAAGTCGGCTCCATGGCAAGACCGCCGCAACGGTGCCTGACATCCCTATGCCACTGGATCCAAACATGCATATGGCACAGGATCAGAACGACGACGACGACGATACATTTGCCAACGTCGATCAGTACTTTGCCGATCATGGGGACGGTGGCGACTTCATGGGGCCTCCTTCTCAAGAACCCAACCCAACAAAAGACGTGTGCGATCTAGCTGGTACTGCGGAGAAGCCAAGTTGCAACAGGCGTCGTCTGCAGTTCAGCTCTCAGGAGACGCCTCCAGCTGCCGACTTCACCGAGCCTCAGATAGGCGAGGTGCCAAATATGATCAGCCCCAACACACTCAAGAAGGCGGTCTGTGAGCAGAACTCGGTCCCATTACAGGAGATCAAGAAGAAGGCACGCAAAAGAAAGACTAACAAGGGTGCGGGCCAGCCGGCACCGAGTATGATCCGTGCTCAGGACGGGCCACCTTCAACTGCGGATATCTCGAGGAGGGTGCATGTGGCGGGTAGGCCGATGCTACCGAGAAATATGCTCGATGCTGCAACCGGTGCTATGCGGAGTCTGCATGACAGTGTGCTTTCTTTGGAGAAGCGGCGTCTCCGAGAGAAGGATGTGGCATACCCGGTTTTCGCAGCCAAGGTGCCAGAGGGCAAGGGCTTTGTGGATAATTCCATCGGGGGTACGATCGTCCTGCGGTTTGATGACATCCACGCTATGTTGAACCTTCATCCGCTGCACTACAGCTTCGTTCGGCTATTTTCGCTGAGTATGGAGATGCGGATCATTCGCGACAAGACCCCGGACATCGTGATAGTTGACCCCTTCTACATGCGTGCCAAGATCTTGGGCAGCGCTGGGGACCGGCAAGTCGCGAGTTCTTACCTCGAAGGCGTCATTCTGGCAAACCAAGATAAGGACAACTTCCTCGTGCCTTACTTTCCCAAGTAAGTCCTCCCCTCAACCGCCCCGTAACATATGAATTCTTAGATTTCGATCGTTTTTCTTTTAACATTCCGTGTTTTCTGCAGTGACACACATTGCACGCTCATCCTCCTAAGCCCCAAATATTCCATGGCCACGTATTTCGACCCGGACCGTCAGTCGAACATAGACTACACAAATGTCAAGAAGGTTCTTGATGATGTCATCCCCGGCTACGTCAAATCTGGAGGCACCTTCACCAGGCCTATTCGTAAGTACGGCAAGCACGTGTTCTCCCACAATACGACGTTCTGCTGCGTCAAGCAGCCGCCTGGCGGTCAGAAGGATGCCTACTACGCCATCCATCACATGCGGGCGATCATGCGGGACCATAATCACCTTCTCCTACCAAATAATCTCAAAGATTGGGCCGCAAGCTTGGGGGCAATCCAGGACGCGGACATCAGACAAGAATTCTTTCGCATCCAGTCGGAGTTTGCGGAAATCATCCATCAAGATGTCCTTCGTACCTCGGGGCAGTTCTACCTCAGAAATCAACCGTCCAACAGTGACATCGACACAATCCTACAAATGCAGGCTGACAACGCCCGTTGTTTCATGACTCCCACGATAGACGGCGGCTTCATCCACGCTCCGGTCCCTTGAGTCGAGTCGAAAGCAGTGATGCTGTGTCTAGTTCTGAAACATCGATTGGCTCATGTTGTAATTAAACTTTAATGAACTTGTAGTATGTCTCTTTGGTTTCGAGAGTCGTTCAACTTAGATGTAATCGATGCTATTAATGTCTTGCTTTTCTCTTCCGATCGTTCTGTTGCATACTTATATATTGCTTATGTATTGTCTGTGAATTGGTACTAACGTTTCTTTTGGCTACTGCATAGCGATGCCGTGGTATGTCGTGTACAAGGGTAAGGTTCCCGGAGTCTACGACGACTGGGAGGAGTGTCGGAGACAGGTTCACCGATTCAGCGGTAACAGTTACAAAGGGTACGCCACTAGGGCCGAGGCCGAATCTAGATACGACCGCTATCTAGCGGGAGAGGGGAGGGAGCGTTGGAGGAACCGGATGAAGACGAGTTTCATCATGATGATGCTCATCGTGATGACCGCAGCTCTCTTCTATGTGATGGTAGTTTAGATGATCGATATCGACTTGTAATGTGAAGACAAACTCGCGGTCTCGAGACTTGTAATATAATGTTCTATCTTTGTTCGGTCTTTTCAATTCGGAGACTAATATGATGAATTGTATTCGGAGACTAAAATGATGAATTGTATAATCTTCTATTGTATTCGATGAATCTGTTGTTGATGTGTGCTGTCTATATTTTGTCCAATTATACATTTTGTAACCTGTGCAAAAAACAGAAAATAAAAAAATAAAAAAACCTAATATTCATACTAATGGCGCATCACATCATAGTGCGCCATTAGTATGCCAGAGCATACTAATGGCGCATCACTAAACAGTGCGCCATTAGTATGCCGAAGTTACTAATGGCGCATCCCGTTGCTGTGCGCCATTAGTATGCCAAAGCACCTGGGTATAGATGGCACCCTGGGAGGCATACTAATGGCGCACTGCTGTATATACTAATGGCGCATCTGTGGTGCGCCATTAGTATACCAGATACTAATGGCGCACCAGTGGTGCGCCATTAGTAAAATATACTAATGGCGTGCTACTAATGGCGCACCACTAATGCGCCATTAATGGCCAGATTAGGTGCGCCATTAGTAGGCCTTTTCCTAGTAGTGGTAGTTCAATATACACAGATTGTCGACAAATGGAATACATAATGAAAAAAAGATGGCATGAGATAATTCACATATATGATGCCTGGCTACATGGAGGTGCATAATTCACATATATGATAGCTGGCTGAAAAACATGACATTGCATAATTCACATATCTGATATAGAAAGCAAACAGGAGGCATTCACACAAAGCATGTCTAATCTAAGCAGATGGCATGGCAATGCAAGACACCATATGCATGATATGAGCAATATAACCCTGCCAAGTTAGAGCATGCACCTCGG